>NC_056751.1:25783754-25841254 GCF_019279795.1 Protopterus annectens | reverse complement strand
GATGTTGGGGAAGGATAGTAGGTATATTTGGGGAGGTAGGTTGAGTCAGAAGACAGACAAGACAGACAAGACAGCATACAGGGGGCAGTATATGACACATGTGGGGGGTAAACACCTTCAACAAGGAGTGATGTTTGGAAATTGGAAGCCCATGAGCCCCCAAATGGAAACAGTGGGACTCAGGTCCCCACCCATGGGTAGTCACCACTGCACCTTCATGGCCCTGAAGGTGTCTCTGCTGGGTGCTGAGCAGGAGGGGCAGGTTGACCATCTAATTGCACCATGAGGGCTTCAAGCTGGTGTAGCAGATCCCTCAATTCTTTTCAAAGTTCCCTATGCACCAGACCCTGGACCTGACTTCAGGTGACAGGATCCTGTTTGTGCCCGCTCCTGTTGAGGGATGAGCACCATCCCCTGAGGTGGTTCCACTTGAAGGTAGTGCAGGACCAGCAGTTGAGGAGGTCCCGAGATGGGTCCCAGACGTGCTTTGGCCTGGTGCCATGGCCAGATGAGTTGGGAGAGGTGGTTCTGCTGTGAACAGCCTTCCCAAACATGCAATTGTGTTGCAGTTTTAGAACATATGTGCGTTAGTAATAGTCAACACAATCTGGGATTAGTTATAACAGTATGCATAGATATTCCCATTAACCCAAAACAACAGATTTAGAACAGTTGCATAGCAAGCAGAACACATGCATATATGGAACCACAGTGACCATTACAGTGACATGCAGGTTACACTGATAGCAGCAGGCCACTAATAACAGCATTTGAACATGGAACATGAATAGAAACACCTTTCAATATTTGTTGCACAATAGGATATATGTCCCAATAGTAGGTTTGGTGTAAAGATACACATTGATTTGTGTGTTCAGATTACTGTTGCAGAAATGGTGGGGGGGATGTAAATTAACAACTATTATATCCTTGCAGTATGAGGTCCTCAGACCTTTTTTTCCTGTTTATGTCTTCCAGGTACCATGTCCTGGGAGTGTCTCCCTGCTTATACTCCCCAGGAGAATGAGATAAAAATAAACTTGCTTGTGCAACATGACAGAACCCTCTTTGGATGTACAGCCCATGATCTGCAGGAGAGGACTACCCTGTGGAATGAGCTCGTCCACAGGGTAAAGGATGTTGGCCTGCATAACCGCAGTTATAAGCAGGTGCGACATTGTTGCACTGATCTCATCTGTCACGCCTGTCAGTGTGCTGCTGCAGTTAGAAGTGATAAGCTAGCCACAGGTGGAGGTCATGCCATCCAGCCCCCACTGACACATGCTGAGGAGCTACCCGCCAGCCTTGGGGCACTCGCCCACCAGCCAAGCCAGAAACCTGACAATAGCATTGTGGGGGTGGTTGCTACCCACACAATGGATGAGGAGCATGCAGGTAAGGCCCCAGGGCACATTAGTAGACCACTGTTGCTTATCCATCTTCATCTGTAAAGTATCTTCATGCATATGTCAGATAACATAGTCTATTGCTGCAGTGTAGTAATGAACAGATGTGCAAAATCTCTAGTATTGTGGGTTTGTACTGTTGATGTACTGAAATGCTGCTACCGCCCTGTAGCAATGCCATAGGTGTGGCTACTGACATTAAATCCCTCACACAACTATGTAGATCCCTCTGGTATACAACTGGGGCAGCAGCCTGTAGCTGGTGAGTATGGAGATGTTTTGTTCAGGTTTGCCAATATACCGGCCATGTTATGGGCATGATATTTGCCATGCACACATTTAACACACCTACTCATAATGCATGCTGTACATGTTCACTTATTGTTGCTGTTAACTGCACTGCATCGCAGTGGTCACCATGGTGACATATCTTAAGGGTATGTAGGTGTCCTGCAGTATACCTAACAACCTGTCAGTGCAGGATGTGTGAACAGAGATGAACATAATGGTGGAACAAATGGTCTACAGTAAGGACATGTCTGAAACATTACCCTTATATAGTGGCTACAACAGTGTATATACCACTATTACAATGGTAACTGTTACAGATCTACACAACGGCATATCACAATACCACATTCCACACCTTTTACAACCTGTAATGTGATCCTAACATGAGCAATGAATATGTAATATGGAATCCTATGTTAGGATAACAAATATGGGGAATACATACCTTAACAAACACTGGTAGCATATGTGTGCACACACTCCAAATAACATTGTGGAAGCAGCTTTTGAGGTACTGACAGCATTCACTCTTCTTAAGTATGCACCATCCATCAAGTACAGGGCCTCAATGTCACACCAAGTAATGGACTGCTGTCCAAGAAGTATGTCCATGACATTTGCGCACTCACCTGCAACAGTGGCAGCCTTGGCTTGCACACATCTTACAAACCATGGAATGGATCCCATATCCAAAGGTAGCACTCAGGAGTGGGAGACCTTGCCTTACCTCATAATTGCATATACCATGGCAAACAGTGCAGACAGTCATGTATGTGACTATGAAGTATGCTACAACTTTAATGTAAAAAATAAACCGATGCCCATCCAAGACAGATAACAACACATGTTGCAAACTGGTCATGGAGGCTGCCCAGAAACATGCAGCAATGCTGAGGGACTTGTAGGTATGTCTAGCAAGTACTGCCTGTGCAGTACCTGTGTCGACAATCACCTGGACTCTGCATAAGTGTGGCCTATGGGTTAGGGTAATCAGATGGAAGAGTTGTTCCACAGGAAACATCATCCAGGGCTCTCTACAGGTAGCATATGCATAACATCAAGTCTCCCAAAGGCATGTGTTGCAGTGTGTAATGGTATACCAAGAGCAAGGCTTTAATGCTGAAACCTACAGACACTATTAATAAAGATACATGTGGTGTACAAGCAACACCTCACTCCACCTCAGGCCCACCATTCCCATCTGTACCTTGCTGGTGCCAGTGTACACCTTTAGGTTTGCTGTTCATTAGCAGGAACTAGGCTGGTAGACATGATATTCTGAATTTGGAACACTGTAAATGGCAGTCATGTGTGGTCCATAGTTGTCAAGCATCTGCAATAAGGCTGAAACACAACAGTTAACTGAAGCATACATCCAAAGATCGCTAAAAATGGCTGCATCTGAACACAGTCAAGGTCATGAATTGTGCCAGACATAACCGTGACTCCACAGCAATAGTGAAGGCACTGTGTGACCTCCAAGGGCTGTGCACATGAGCTGACCTTGCAATCCGGCAGAGTTGGGGGACATTTGTAGGGTGGAATGACCAAATAATGGTAAGTGAAGATGGGCCATGCTAGTATACCCCATCCAGGAATAGTGACTGCTGTAGTTCACTTATCAGGTACTGCAACAAACCATCATGTCAATGGTGTGCACACTTATGAAATCCACATATTGTATGCATCTCAATCAGCATCTGCACAACTAACACATTTGTTTAATAATGCATTTGATTGCACAGGTCATATGTCACATATCAGGTGTGTGTATTGTTATCATATGCAGCATTGTCGCCCCATTGCATATGCGGGATGAGGCCAGGGATTAGGCTGGCATGTCAATAAGAGTGTGTACACTCCTCATAGCCACAGTAAGCTTTGAAGGTTGTCAGTGTGATTGGATTTTATTGCTCATACATGCACTGCTGATGATGAGATCTGCAAATCAGAGGTCAGACATTCACTATTGACATCTGTCCTCGTATCATCCCAGGTATGTGTCAGACAAACACATAGGGGTTGTGAGCAACAAAGCAAACATAACTGCCACACACATACACATTCAGCAATGGTGTGTACACTCGTGAGGTATGGTGCACAGTACATGCCAGGGTGCTAAACAGGTGGACAGCAATACTGTGTACATGGGTGCAGTGTTTTCCAGGAAAGGGGCATCACCTGCTAACACAACTCATGCATCACATAGATGTATATGTATAATGTTGGTAACAAGGATTGAGTATAGCTGCAGTGCATGTTGTTGAGTGCCATATGTCATGCATGTTGACTGGGTAATGAGAGGTCTGTGTAATATATTTGTGCCACCTCACCTGTAAGTGTGTGTGTGTGTGTGTGTGTGTGTGTGTGTGTGTGTGTGTGTGTGTGTGTGTGTGTGTGTGTGTCTAGAGGTAAGCAATGACGTACATGTCTTAAATTACATTTTTTTGTTTTCCCCTCACAGGTGGCGAGGTGGGTCAGGGTCCCTCCTGCAAGCAAACTGATGTTAGTGTCCATACATACAGACTCTGACAATAATGATAAGTATGGTGGGGCATAGTCAGGGTTGTCAGGGGCTGAAGCTGTGCCATTGGTTGACATCCCACTTTTATTCACCCCATCCCCACACACAGTCACAATGCCTGTACATACCCAATCACCAGTGGCCATAGATGAGGGACAGTTGGTGGGTGGTGGCATGGGACAGGATAGTGTGGTGACTATGGGAAGTGTGCCTGTACACAGCAGCCATAGCTGGATGACTGGTGAGGTACCACACAGGAAGATGTACAGGGGTGATCGTAGGAGGGCTGCTGGCCATCATGCCCCTGGCAGAAGTGCCACAGCAGGTGTCACCAGATGCATACTTCAGGCCATCATGGAGGCACAGGCACATATGGAACATTATACCAGACAGAGTCAGAGTCTCCAGAGGGCTACTCATTCTGCTGTACTGAACAACAACTGTGATCTTGCAGGTGCCCACCGTTATTTTGCAGAGGTCCTGAATAGACGGTTGGGTGAGATGGTGGGAATCCTTGATCATGCAATGTCTGTGTTAGAGCATATGGTAGAAGTAGGGTGACAGCCATGTGGACGTAGGTCAGCAACACCAACAGGTGGAGGTTTATGTGGGCATGCAACAAGTCACAGCAACTCCCATAGTGACAGTACCAGCACCAGCACTGCAGTGGGGTGCTGTCCACACCACAACACAGCAGGCCATGTGCACATGGTCCAGGCTAGTCCCAACAGGGACCCAGATCCAGCAGACATTTGTCATCATCAGGGGAGCGTACCATATCTGGGCTTGTACCTGGTAGTGCCTGTGGAACCCCTGGCAGACACAGTTCTCATGTCCATGGCCAGACATGGTGAACTGCATATCCTGCCATGTACAGTCTGCAGCTGTCCAACAAACCTCTGAATAGGGCAGTCACATGGCAGAACTGTGTGCAAACATACACACACACATCACCAACACAGCTAGGGCACCTCCATACCTGCACAAACCACATCTACACAGCCCAATTGATAACAAAACCCCCTAACACACACACATGATGGCAACCAGATGGTTCAGCCTAGGTCTCTGGCAAACCCACACACACCCTGTGCATATGATGGTACCTGTGCTAAATACCTGTCATCCACACCATCGATGCAGGGACATGCTAATATGGTTCTGATGCACAGGGTGAATGTACTAAGGTTTAGCAATATAATGCTGTGTAACATGTTTTCAGCTGGAAGGTTTAATGCTTACATGTCAGGAAGTGTAGCTGTCCAGCCATGATGCATTATAGCTGTCATTAACACTGACTGATTGTGGTCTCCATAATGTATTCAGTTTGTGTTGTAAGTGTCTATATGTCAGCAAGATGTTGGTCTGATGTTGTTTCCTACAAGGGGTATGTCACTGTGGTGACACATTTACTGTGTCATATCCTGGGTACAGCTGAACACAAGTAACAGGTCTGTATAACAGTTACTGCATGTGCCACATGGCTGATAGGTCTAAGGGGTGTACACAAGTGAGTGGATGGTGGCTGATGTCAGCAGCCCTTCTACAGTGGAGAATGGTAAGTGTACTGGGTGGCACACACCAAATGTTTCTGAATAACACACACACACAGAGGCTTTGGTGTTGATGCAATACACAGAGAATACTGTACACATGGATGTACTAAATTTTGCAGTGAACTCATTTTAGCCTATGTAATTCCACCAAGGCAAAATAGGCAAAACATCACATCAGTAAATAATCAGTCTGTCAGTTTAATGTCATTGAAGATGGTACTGGCAGGGTATATGTCCTCAATGTAGTGCAATCCTGGAGTTGGCAAACATAAGTGTGCTGGTGTGGGTGGCACAGCCCTCCACTTTGGAGTACAGTATTGCACCAGACTAAGCAGGGGGATACACACAATAATAACCCCAATGAGGGTGGTTGTGCCAACAACATCCACACCCAACTATATATACCAACTCCAGTATCACTGTACAGCTGTACAGTGGGGAAGAGACCATTTACACATCTACTACCAGTTTTGATGGAAATAATTTCCACAAGATGATTTCTTTAAAATGTTAGCATTTACCAGACAATTCTCAGACAGATGACCTCCTGGCACATGTATTTTCTGCAAACTGAAGTAGATCCCTTCACATACACACACACTTACGTGGCAACACTGAGAGCAGAACGCCTACCTAGGTACTTTTTGTTACTAATGAGTTTGGCCTTAATTGCACACACTACACAGCTTTTAGGATGAGGTGTGTCCTGATTTTCTTGTTAAGTGAAGAACATCACCAGGCCCTGTGCATTATGGTAATGGGGGATGTACTGGGTGTTAATGAACAATACATAGTATAACATACTGTCATATATACATTGACAAACACATAACAGTCGTAGACATCTGAGAGACCTGGGTTTATCAGTGCTAACTACCTTGTCAGTGAGTCCATTCTGTTACAGATGATTTGCACACAGTGCATGCATCACTGGGCTGGATAGTGTAATTACTTACCTGTATGGTTGATGGTAACAGTGGTCCTCATACAGTGGACCTTGGGACATGTACTAGGTGTACCATGGTGTAGAGACAGTATGCCCAGCAACCACACCCCACATTGGATATTTTACTCACTGAAACCCATGATAATTGACCAGGACTGCAATACAACCCCTTGTCTATCTAATCAGTGCTACTACAGGGATATGCATTTATTGTACATGCCATAGGGACAGTAGGGTGAGGGTTTGTCATGGCTCTCCTAATGTCAGCAACATCACTATCCCTTATAATGTATGGCAAGGTGTATTCTATTTAGAGAATGTGGCCTCAGAATGCTGTATCCTGCAAATATACACACTTGCACACATACACTCTCTAGAACTCAGAGGACAACCTATGCCTATCTAACCATTTGTACAATAATGTTATGCTGGTACTGCAAGCTCCAGGTAGTCCATAGGGTGAAGAGTGTAACAAGGTACATTTAATGTCCATTACAGCAACAGCCATGTCTAACTATGGCAATTTGGGGTGTAGTGGGTGAGAAGATCCTCAGGGTATTATCAACTACATGTTTACAAATGCACAGACACTGTTATTCTCAGTAATGCACACTGACACATTTGTCAGTACTGGGGTCCATAGGTGCAGGTGTTCCTAGTTGTGTACCAGGATAATGTCCTTGAAGAGATGAGAAGAGTAGGGGATGTGGGTACAGTGGTATCATGCCACACAGGGTTTCACAGTTGCTATGTCGGGGATTAGAACTCCTGCCTGACTAGTATGTTACAATACAGCATTAAGCAATTATTTCACGTGCCACAGAATTTATAGGGCTTTCCCTTCTCCAAAGGGGTATTTCAAGGTGACTGACATCAGCAGACTTGCTAAAGTAGGGCAATGGGAAGTGTAGTGACTGTGAATGGTCTCAAAATCATTAATCTCCACACAGACACAGACACACACACACACACACACACACACACACACACACACACACACACACACATGCACACACACACACACACACACACACACACAGTTTCATAGTTGCCATGTTTGGGATTAGAACTCCTACCTAACTAATATGTTACACTATAGCATTACTTAGTTATCACATGTGCCACAGAGCCTGTAAAATTGCCCATTGTCCAAAGGGGTATATCAAGGTAACTGGCATCAGCAGGCTTGCTAAAGTAGGGTAATGGGAGGTGTAGTGACTGTGAACGGCCTCAAAATAATTACTTTCCATACACACACAGAGTTTCACAGTTATCATGTCTGGGAATAGAACTCCTACATAACTAGTATGTTATAGTAGAGCATTGTGCAGTTATCACATGTGCCACAGAGCTTATAGGGCTGACCCTTGTCCAAAGGGGTATTTTAAGGTGTCTGACATCACCAGGCTTGCTAAAGTAGGGCAATGGGTGGTGTAGTGACTGTGAATGGCCTCAAAATCATCAATCTCCACACACACAGAGTTTCACATTGCTATGTCTGGGATTACAACCCTACCTAACTAGTATGTTACGCTACAGCACTACACAGTTATTGCATGCACCATGGAGCTTAGAGGACTGGCCCTTCTCCAAAGGGTATTTCATGGTGACTGACATCAGCAGGCTTGCTAAAGTATGGCAATGGGTGGTATAGTGACTGTGAATAGCCTCAAAATCATTGATCTCCAAACACACACACACACACACACACACACACACACACACACACACACACACACACAGAGTTTCAAGGTTGTCATGTCTGGGATTAGAACACTTACCTAACTAGGTATGTTAAACTACAGCATTACATAGTTATTGCATGCCCCATGGAGCTTACAGGTCTGGCCATTGTCCAAAAGGGTATTTCAAGGTGACTGACATCAGCAGGCTTGCTAACATAGGGTAATGGGTGGTGTAGTGACTGTGAATGGCCTCAAAATCATTAATCTCCCCCTCCCACACACACACACACACACACACACACACACACACACACACACACACACACACACACACACACACACACACACACACACACACACACACACACACACACACACACACAGTTTCACAGTTGCCATATCTGGAATTAGAACTCCTACCTAACTAGGTATGTTGCACTATAGCATTATGCAGTTATCACAATCACAATGGAGCTTACAAGGCTGAGACTTGGCCAGAGGGTTATTTCAAGGTGACTGACATCAGCATGAGTGCTAACATGGGCAATGGTAAGTGCAGTGTGTGTGAATGGGCCATAAACCATTCCTCTGGAAACACACACATAACACTCAGTCACACACAACTTTACATTTGACAGGACTAGGTATACAAATGCTAGATGAATACTAATTTGTACTTTCATGTTACACAGTTATCACAAGCACCACAGACACTATAGGGCTGAGGGCTATCAAAAGCAAATGACTACAGGGATTGACATTGGCACATCATGTGGTATTGGCCAATTGGATGTGTGGTGGAAGGGTCAGGCCTCATGATGGAAATCTGTCTGTCACTGTCTGTCTCTCTCTTCCCCATATCTCTGTGTGTGTATGTTTGACCTATTATAGTGTGTTAGCCTTGGATATGTGTGAGTATTCCTATCCAATGTATATGCAAGCATGAATGGTGTGCAATGTGGTGTGTGTGTGTGCACAGACATCTGTGACTGATAAATATGTATAGTCCACTTTTGTTGTCAGACATGGGCTTCATTTCTCTAAGTGTAGGAACATGCCCAGTATGACCTTCTGTATTGAGTGTGTGAATCCATTCCAGGTATGTTGGACTCCAGTCCAGGATTTTCTGTTCTACACCTACAGCTAGCGACCTGTTTTTGCAGGATATCTATAGATAGGTTGGCAATTTGGAGTCACAATGGGAGAAATATAATAGGATGCTGTAATTATTGTGTCTGTGCTGTTTGTGTTACATGGTTGGTGTTAGCAGAGATATTCAAACATATGTACTGTTTTACACTGTGATGTATTATGTCTTCAGCTACTGATAGATATACTTATTTGCTCACAGTTATTTCCTGGGAAATATGGGATGAATGAAGCTGTGTCCAGTATTGTGGTCTGCAGCCTACATATTCTTGCACACTCATGCCATTCTGGTGGGGTAGCTGCAGGCACTTGTTGATGGGTCTGTGTAAATATTCCAGGTGGCTGAGGATCCCCTGCTTCTACATCTATCGATATAACAGAATGGCCATATCCTGCTGTGGCCATACCTCTCAGCTGTATAGATTCACCCAGGTTACCCAGAGGCAGTGCTCATATATCTGGTCAGTTCCCCTTCACATTGTGGTTTACAAGTGTGTTTGTAGCCACCCACTACTGGGTTTATAGGCAAGGGTAGTATGGGCACACATCAGAGTTTCAGACTTCACACACTCCATGGCGTCCATGCTTCTACACCCCCCATTCTGTTATTCTATCCTCTTCCTAACATTATGTGAGTGCTATCTGAGAAGTATCCCTATAGTTGTCCCTTCATCCCAGCAGTATTTAGGGGTTGGTCCACAGTTCATGCAGCAGGACATGGTGGGCATGTTACCGGGATTTGTTGACATGGCCTTGCATTTGTGTTCTGTGGACTGTGTTATGTTGTTAGTTGGGACCCCATGAGATAACATACATTGGCAGTACGGGTGATGCACAGGCCTTTGACAGAGGACTGTAGGGCATTTGGTAGTGGTGCAGGCCATCTGTAGCAGGCCAGTGGATTTTGTCACTCCTACAGTCCTGGGCTGCGAGCCACTGGATTCCCCTGGGGTGACGGGGTAAGTGTACAAGGTATTAATGGCAATAGTTCCTGTCCATATTAATCCATTGTTCTGGATGCTGGCAGGGGGCTGCTTAAAGCTAGGGACACACCTGCATGGGACACCTCTTCAGCATGCTGCATTCTGTGGGTATTCCCATACAGAAGTGGGGGTCATACCGTACTCATTCCCAGCAGCAGAGATATGACCTGTGATAAACCTGTAGCTGATGGTGGGGTGAGGTGAGTGCATGTGTGATATGGAAGCTTCTTGCAGCTGACTTACAGATATACCTGGAACATTCCCCTTATGCTGCCTTGTGCAGGGACATAGGCAGTCTCTCATTACTTCATAACTGTGCCTTTTGTGGTCTGCCAGTGATTGGCCAGACTACATAAGTATTCCATACTACACAGACAACTAATGTGCTGCTAACCTGTATGTACAATTCCAAAGGTGTGTGCAGATGACAGTTACATTTTATGTACTCTGTCTAGGGTACTTCCACCTGTGTACTGTGTGTATGTCTGGGCCCATATTCATGGCATGTCCATCTTTCAGATGGTGACAGATACTGACATCTGAACAGAAAGTATGGATGACTGCTGAATTGGGTCTTGCTGGGATGCATTGTGGTTGGCACTGCAGTTGTCAGAACATGGCCCTGTCTTCAACAGTACTGGGCATAGGCCACTGAGACACAACCCTCCATGCCTACATGCTGATCACTTCCACACAATCTAGAGCACACAACAACCTAACACACACACACCTGAATATTGTACACATGCAGCAATCAATCCTGTAAATTGGGCCAGCTCAGGTAATCTGTGCTCCACTGTTATTAAACCCACATATACATGTTACTGCATTTCTACACAGGCTTGTTTGTGTGTGTGTGGGGGGGGGGCACACCTGACAACTGTTAACATTTGCTATGACTGTACTGGTATTTCAGGTACTCTGTTGGCTTCCATTTCATTTTGCATTCTGACCTATCATGCAGGCTAGATGCATATCAGTAGAGTACAGATCTTAGGTTTTATTGACCTAAATTTCAGTTTCAGACTTTTTACCCTTCAGAACTAATATACAACTGCCAGACCTGTTGTAGTCTGTCTGTGTAGGTCTGGAGGGGGGCTGTTCTCCATTGCCATCAATTGGAGGCCTTAGCACAGCCTTTCTTTATGGTTATCTACACCAGTCCTGCTGGCTGAGGCTGTTTTTAGGTATGTGAGCCTCACTGACATGCATGTGTGTGTCTTATGGACACACATTTGGGCCATCACATGTACTGCAGTGGGATTTGGCACCTTGTCTAGCACTGTGTACTTTGTTGACACCAGTATTTGTTATGGATTTCATGCTGCCCATATAGGTGTCCACTATCTGCTGCCGTTCCATTCAGCCACCCGATTCCCTTGCATGCTCACATCCATACCATAGATACAACTAGCAGAACATACTACTCCATTCAGCAATTTATAGCACGAGTGACTTACCTTGTGGCTGTGCCAGTATTGAGGATGGTGCTGGAGGGCTGACTATGTCGGATGCACATAGAACACTCCCTATACAAGGTAAAGCACAGGTAGTGTCATGTTTGGCATCCCTTTTACTGTATGTGCGAGTCAGAGAGAGGTGTCATTCCCTGAGTCCCTACCATGTCAGTGTATGTGCTATGCGTTGCCTCTTTGCCAAAGCCTGGGCATAGTGGGCACACCTCCTTCTGCCTATATGGGCAGGCTCAGGTTGTTCCTCCTCTGAGTCACTCTGTGCCTGTGCTGGCCTTGGCAATGGCGGAGGGCTGTGTGACCCTGCTCCATGCTGTTCCTGCTGCAGCTGTTTCCACAGGATCATATTGTGTAGCATGGCACATACAAAGAAAATTTGTGTACATGTAGCTGGAGAGTATTGCAAGGCTCCACCAGATATGTCCAAGCACTGGAACTGTTACTTGAGCATCCCAAGCACAAGCTCTATTATGATTCTGATCTGTGCGTGTGCCTCATTATGGAGTTCTTGTTCTGGTGTGTGTGCATTTCTGATGGGTGTCATCAGCCACAGCTCCAGTGAGTAATCAGCATCCCCCACTAGGTGGCCATATGGGATGTCCCCACTGGCAAATCTCTGGTACAGCTATGTCATATGCCAGATGTGGGAGTCGTGATAGCTTCCAGGGCTGCCAGCACACACATTCATGATAATGCCCTGGGCATTGCACATGACCTGAGATTTGATGGAGGGAAAGCCCTTGCAGTTTATGTAGATCCTACCCCGCTCACCGGGGGGTGCTTTGATGTGTATGTGCATGCAGTCTATAGCACCCACTACTTCAGAGTAGTCTGCTATTTGGTGGAAGAGACACATATTGCTAGTCAATGCCTCATGGGTGTTGAGGAAATATATGTGCTCACCGGCATGTGCTGACATGGCATGCAGGAACTGGTGGAGTACCCTGGATGCTGATGCCTGTGATATCCCCATGATATCCCCAGTTGGCCTTTGGAGGGTACCTGTAGCTAGTATTCTTAAGCCTACACATACCTTGGTATCCATTGGACTGGGTTCCCCTCTGTTGGTTCTGTGTGTGAGGTGTGGCTGGCACAGCTCAACAGTTTGCTGTAAGATGCCCCTGTCCACCCTATACGGCTCCACTATCTCCAGCTATGTAGCCCCTGGTAGCTCACCCTGGGTCTGTACACTCTTTTCCTTCTCCTCACTGTGGGTTGGTCATCAGCATTCTCATTCTCACCACCCCCAGCCTCTTCCACATATTGATATATCAGAGCAACAGCAGCCCCTATCATTTTGCTAGTTTTGTCAGGTAAAATTTCCCCATCTGTGTACACCAGCGGTGTAGAGTTTGTGGGAAAAAACAGAGTGAAAGGTATTTGCATAGTTTGTACTAGTGTGCTCAGCTGGGCTGCTGCCTGGGTAATTTGCTGATTCTGATACATTTCACCTGCCAGCTATGCTAGTTCTCCTTCATTGCCTTCCTACTGATGTTTTTCCTTCCTATTGCCTTCTTGTTTAAGCCCAGAGGCAAGCCGCACACACCCAGTGCTCAGATGTGAACAGAGCTGCTATTTCCTGTTTTTTTTTTGTTGTTTTTTTTGTTTTTTAAAACTCAGTATACATTGCACACACCAGTGTAGGCAATATAAACACTGCTAGGCAGTCTCAGACTGTGCTTAGCTAAGGTCAAACACAGGCCACAGAGCTCCAATAATCTTACAGCATGCATGACACTCCTCCTTATGAGGTTATCTACCTCTTATGCTTATACCATGGTGTTGCTGCACCTACATGTTTGGGTGCAAGCTAATACTGAGGGGAAATCTGTGATTCAGTATCAATCCCCTCATTTGCATGGAGCTGACTGCTAATGCATGGTTACAAAACTGACACTCAGCCTGCCCCCTTAGCAACCCCTATTCCATGGTATTGTTGTCTTATGCATGCCATTGACTATTATGGCAGAATGCTGATTTTGGTTTAAAAGCTTATTTCCAACTTTTTTCATTATTTTCAGGCCAATCCCGTTTGCGCACCACTGCCCTACTCTTAAACAAACAAAAATCGGCCAAAAAAAATAAATAAATGTTATTTTTTATAATTTTGCAACTATTTCCCATGCCAATGGCCATATATTTGGCCATTGACATGCCTACTACATTGAATACATGCTTTCTTTGGAGCTGTCATGCCTACATTTTGTAATTTGCAGAAATGAATTTGGTTAGTAACCAAATACATTTCTGCAGGTTACACTGTTCCTGCACAGATGCCTGCCTGCTTCCTGGATCACTAATTCGCCTCATTTGCATGGTTTTCACCAGAAAATGGGGTCATTAGTATACAGGAGCTGTCCATGCAGGAATAGTGTAGGAGCGCTCGTGCACATCCTGGGAGCTCGTTCCTGGATCACTCATCGGCCATATTGCGTACAGCAGCTCTTCACTATTCCTGCACGCCACGCAGAGCTTGCTGAATCCCAGGGTTAATCTGCTTTCAGCCCTCACAAAATCATTGGAGACCAGCAAGTTATTGTATTTGTTGGAGGCTAGTCCATAGATACTCTGTACATGACATCATGGCTTTAGGTTTTTGAGTAAGCCAGAGAAGAATGAATGCTCTAACTCTTTGCTTACAGTTTGAAACCATATTTTGTGGGTCTTCAGAAAGCTATTATTAAAACTTTGGACCACCTCAATGAGCAACAGTTGCTTGCAAAGAAAAAAACTGCAGAGTGTATCTAGTGCACCCCCACAGCAGGAAACAAACAAGCATCTATAAAGCTGGATAACTACACTCATCCACTGACAATTTAATTTGGTGTGTTCCTAAGACTTAATATAATGAAGTCAGATTTCAGACAATAAGCCAGCATAGAGCTTCTCACCAACTGAAGCCTGTGAGCTTGGAGGAAAATACAGACAATAGTGTGAGTACACTTATTTTATCCTGATCAAGAATGGATTCTGTTTACACAATGGGTTATTTGCATGTTAAATAACAAACGAGAGAAGACAAGCACTGAGAAGTAATACCACCAGCAACTTCTTTATGTTTTCTTAACAGAGAGAAAGATGCCATACCATAACGTAAACATTAACTAAAAAATCAGAAAGTCCAATATCCAATATATAAGCAAGAAAACCAAATATGTTGCTACTGCTGCTAATAAGGCAACAATTGCAGTAATAATTATTTATTTATTTATTTTTATTTATTTTACATTTGTTGACCGGGCTAGTCTAACTGGATATATGTCCATTTTCAGTAGAGGCCCGGGGAGAAAAGCTCCAGGTTATAATACATAGAACATACATAGTTCATAATAACAGGCTGTATAAGGTTATGATAAGCAAAGAAACAATAAGTATGAGTAGCAATTATGAAAAAACAAAATAGTCCCAATTTTTTTTTTTTTTTTTTGTGTAAAGTACAATATTATGAAGGTGGCGAAATATAAAGGAAAGGATAAAGAGAGATAGCTGTGAAGTAAAGATAGGACAGATATCAAAGATAGAATAGGATGAGTAGAGGAGTACATAATTTTCTAACAGCTTTAAATGTTGTTTTAAGAAGGAGTGGTGAGAGAAAAATACCTAAGAAGAGAGGAGAGAAAGTTAAGATGAATGAGTGCTGTTCACGGGGTAAGTTCCATGTCTTAATGTATAGTCGTGGAACTTAGGAAAACAAGCTACTGGGGAGTTGGGTAGAGAAGAGGAGAGGGAAGGTGAGATAGGAGATAGATGAGCAGGCTAGTCTGGGTTTCTACAGGGGTAGAGCCAATTATTATTGAGGTAGTTGGGTAGAGAAGGGGAGAGGAAAAGAGAGATAGGAGACAGATGAGCAGGCTAGTCTGGGTTTATACATGGGCAGAGTCATTTATTATTAAGGTACAGTTTGATATTCTTCTTGAAGAGAGGAGGAGAAGTCAGGGATGTAATATCAGCAGGTAGATTGTTCCAGTGTTTCCCAATTGAGTTAGAGAATAAGCAATCTCCAGCAGAGTTATTGGGTATAGTCCTTTTTATCAGTAGTTTATTAGAGGAGCGTAGATGTTTCAGGTTGTAGTACGGGGTAATGAGGCTAGTGAGTATAGGAGTTTTGGTAGGTTGGTATAGGGTTTTGTGGGTTATAATAAGTTGTTGTAGTTTGATCTGATTAGGAAGTTCAAGCCAGCCAAGTTGTTTTAGGTTAGTGCAGTGATGCATCCTAAAAGGAGATCCGGTTGCAAATCTAGCTATGTTGTTGTAGGATGTAACTAGTTTATTTCGTTTTTTTTTTTGACAGGTTGGTGTAGATGGGACATGCATAGAGTAGAGTAGAGTTTAGATGGGTCTTGGCTAGGGTGATTCTTGTAGCTGGGATAAGAAATGGTTTAATTCTATGTAGGGTTCCTATTTTTTTGTTCACAGTTTTTATAGTAGAGTTAATGTGATTTTCAAAATTGAGTTTATTGTCAATTGTAATACCTAGTAGTTTTGTGGAGGTATCTGGAGTGATACTAATATTATTGTTGGAGGTAAGAGAGAACTGTAGGGGGGTTTGGTTGCATGTTGGTGAGAAGAGTAGACGTTTTGTTTTCTTTGGGTTGAGTAGGAGGCAGCATTGGGAGAACCATTGTTCAACTGTGTTAAAGGCTTTTTGTGTAAGGGACTGAAGTTCAGCCTGAGAGGTAGCTGTGCAGATAATAGTAGAGTCATCTGCATATTGGATGCATATAGAGAAAGGGATAGCAGTTTGGAGTTCATTGATGAAGATGGAAAAAAGAAGAGGACCTAAGATTGAGCCTTGTGGGACACCTAGGGAAATAGGAAGGTGGTCAGATAGTGAGCTTTTCCAGATTACAGCTTGTTGACGGTTTTCAAGGTAAGATTTAAACCAAGTTATACTATTAGGATCAAGTGAGAGAGACATGAGAATATGTAGAAACATTTTGTGGTTCACCATGTCAAATGCTTTGGATAAGTCAATAAATAGAGCAGAAGAAAGGCTGTTTGAATTGCTGTTAGTGTTAATGGTGTTTGTGAAGGAAAGCAGAGCAGTGGTGGTACTGTGGGATGGTCTAAAGCCATGTTGACAGTCAGCAAGTAGGTTGTTATGGATAAGATGGTTTAGGAGTTGTTTGTGGATACATCTTTCTAAAATTTTGGCAAGAGGAGATAATAAGGCAATGGGACGATAATTGGATAGATCAATAGAGTTACCCCCTTTGTGTAGTGGGATGATGTGGGATACTTTCCAGATATCAGGGACTGTTCCTTCATTGATGGATCTATTTATTAGTATAGAGATAGGGTAAGCAATAGCTTTGGCTCCAATTTGTAGAAACTCAGCAGGGAGTTTGTCTTGAGAGGGTGTGGAGGGTTTTAGTTTTTGAAGTAGTGATGAAATATGTGATGTAGGGATGGGAAGGAAGTGAAATGATGGGGGTATGTTTTCAGAGAAGGGATTTAGATTTGAGGTGTTGGGAGATAGGTGTTTGTATAGTATCTGTGAAGAAGGAATTAAAGGCATTAGCTATTTGTACAGGGTTATCAGGATTTGAGTCCTGTGGGTTGGGTGTGATTGATTGGCCTGGGGATAGAAGATTATTAATGGTGGACCAAAACTTGTTAGGTTTCTTATTGGATATTTGTTGAAGATGAAGGTAGTAGTTTTGTTTATCAAAAAGTATAGCTTTTTTTGTTTTGTTCCTACATTCACAAAAGGTTTGATGGTCAGCATGTTTTTTGGAAGTATGCCATTTAGCCCAGTATGTGTTTCTGGTTATGATTAGTTGCTTAGTGCTGTTGCTAAGCCAGGGAGCAGGCTTGGTTTTGGTTCTAATCTTGCGAATAGGTGCATGCTGAGCTAAGATAGATATGAATAAGGAGTTGAAGTATTGTACAGCATCATTGAGAGGTAGTGACTTTAGTGGAGTCCAGTTACAGTGATATAGTTGCGAGAGAAAGAGCTCTGAGTTAAATTTTTTTTTGTGTGAAATGTGCGGAAGGAGGTAGGAAAAATTATGCTGTTTTTTTTTCTACTAACATAGGTTAACAGGTGATCTCTTAGATCACCTGGAAGGGTGCCTGCAGAGTAGGTTTGTTGGGGAGTATTAACAAGAATCCAGTCCAAGATGGGGTCTTTATTGTTGTTTTTGTTAATTCTGGTTGGGTTTGAAATAAGTTGAGTAAAGCCATGGAGATTTATATGGGAGGTGGGGTTAGACTGGTTACAGTGATTCCAATCAATATTTAGGTCCCCAAGTATTATTGTTTCTTGTGGGATACTAGAAGCTAGCCAATTGAGAATGCTCTCAAATGTGTTAATGTTATTTCCTGGGGGGAGATAAGTACAAATAATATAGATGGCTTTACTTTTATTTACTTGAAGTTTAGAGCATACAAGTTCAGCATTATTGTTTAAGGGGAGGTTCAAGTTAATGGTGCTGATTTGTAGGTGTGTTTTGTAGAGAATAGCTACTCCTCCTCCCTTTTTGGATGTGCGGTCTAGTCTAATTATATTATAGCCTGGTGGGGTAATTTCACAATCTTTAATAGTGGGTTTTAGCCAAGTTTCAGATAGGCAGAGGATATCAAATTGGTTGACATCAAGGAGTGCATGTAGTTGTGCAATTTTGTTACAAACACTACATATATTTAGGTGAGCTATGGTAAGAGGGTTGGTAAATTTGTATGAAGATATAGTATTAGGGCAGGCATTGTCTTTTGTCCATAAAAACTTTCAGGGACTTGTTCAGGATAAAAGCACTTAGCAAAATAAACTGCTACTACTGTTCTTACAATTGTTGACTTATTACCAGCAACAACATTCTTGGTTACCCTGGTATAACCATTTCTGAGTCTGGGATGTCTTGTGCGAGTAAAGTTCAGATGGGCCTACAGTAATAACAAAGTATGAGATCCAGCTTTGCAAGAGATATTATCTTATTTTTACTTGTATTAATATGCACTAGATTACCACATTTAAAAACTGATCGCATTTTGCTAATAAAGACAAAAACAGGATTATTGGTCCATGGGTTTGGGTTGATTAGGATGTCTCCAAATAGTTAAATAAGAAATGAAAAGGAAGCACATTGACATGAACAGCAGACTCTGATTGCTTTAAATAAGACTGGTCTGCCAGGTGATAAACTGTAGTCTCATTTGTGTGTAAAGCATATTATCACAGAAACTGAATAGAACGATCCATGGCAATTGCTGCAGGTAGACTGTGTAATTCAATTTAGTGATGTAGAGTTGTGCAACTGAAAGTTGTTAGTGTATGATGCAAAATTTAGCGATGATGGTTAAGAAACATGCAAGCATCAAAAGGGTTAATACTGCCTGTCATATACATTTGTGATATAACATTTTATGATGGATTATTATGCAACAGTACCTGACTGGTTTCTCAAAAAAGAGCAGTAGTCTGACACAACATATCAGGTATAATACCTGATGAGCAGGTGGCCGAGAAGAGCTACCTGTGCTTCCACACCTTGGTAAGGAGACAGTTTTATAACATCTCACTACAACCATAGAGCATGTCTGGTTCCCAAGAGCTAGTCAATGGTGGGTAGTGTTGTGTGTCATATATCTGAGAAAAAATAGGTGACATCTGTATAACCCAGAGATGTCCCTCACAGACAGTGAGACAGATGATATGCATACAGAAGATGAAAAGTAGCCTGTTGATTAAAGGATGATAACCAGGTGCGGTTCTGATAAAGTAGTACTGTTGCTACACAGGTAATTCTGGGAGGGTTGAGAGCTGATGTTCTAGGTATTGTGTAGTGTTCGGACTGAGCTTCTGAATACAGTGTGTTGGGATTATGTCCTCACTGCTTTACTCAGCTGAAAGCAGTGTCACAGTCCATTGTAAGCATAAAAGCCCCTATCAAACTGTTCTGTACTGGTCATAGAAAGATAAAGATCCCAGACAGAGAACTGCATAATAGGATAATCTCTATACAACAAAATCATTGATAATGAGTGTGTGTGTGTGTGTGTGTGTGTGTGTGTGTGTGTGTGTGTGTGTGTGTGTGTGTGTGTGTTACACTATGTTTAGCTGCCAGCTAATACAACTTATAAACTGGGTGCATCATGATAAACTTTTCATGAATAGAACCCTCTGCCTGTATTATTATAATTTCCTGGTACTACTGTCCAATATAGTCTAGATGGGTTCCACTGTGACATGACCATACCCAATCCACAGAGTACAACAACACTGACACTAAAAGAATAAAAAACATATGCTTAAGCTACAAATTCTCACAAAAGAATAATGCTTTCTGCAGTAAAGCAAGTACCATGTACCTATATATGAGGAACGTTTCTCCCCATACCCTCTTTAACATAATCAACAGTTATTAGGAAAAGAAAAACACCTGACACAGGAATCATGTGAGGGACTTTACCCCACACACCCATTTCTATATACCAAGTCAATAACTGGGTAACTGTGGGGAAAGGAGACACACCTTGTGCAGGCAAACTCATCAAAGTCAGACAGGGAAACTGTATGTCATGGTGGGAAAGGGCTAAACAGATGGAACTGATAGAGAGTTGTCTGAGCTATTAAATCAGAAAACATTGGTTAGGTGAATAATTTAATCTGCAGGAAGGCAAAAATAGATGCTGCAGGAAATAATACTGCTAACCAGTTGATCCAGTGCACACATTCTTAATGTTCTTATTGGATATGTCGTACAGAGAGTCCTTTTTCAGATGGCATAAAGTTAAAAATTATCAAAATGGTTAAAACAGCCTTAAGGGTGAAGTAAATAAGGTGAATGTGATCAGAAAGGGATCCAAACATATACACTTTTAGGAGTTAAGACATACAAAGATGTGCTCTAATCCCACATAATGGGATACAGCTGGTAGACTACAACAATTTTGGAAGGATAGTGCTCCGGTTTATGGCAGATATATCCTGAGAACTAGTTTAAGCTGCAAGGTACAAATGTTTATTGATTTCTTTGGAGTGGCAGTGATGGGACCATGTAATACCCTCAATTCATGTATAATGAAATGTAATACATCAGAGGAATTCAAAAAAGTATGAAATTTGTAGATGGCAAGGGGAAAGTATAACTTAGTTTGGATGGGTTTATTGTGGAGTGCTATGCAATCAGTCAGACATTGCGTAAATCAGTCCCTTTTCATCAGCTGTGTGATATGTTAATATGCAAGTATACATGCACAAAACAAAAACGTTTCTCTTAAAAAATGATAATAGAATACTTTAGACAAGAAACAGAATACCGTGACAGATCCTGGCACATTCCTAAACAGTTCACATTTTCCAACTCTTGGATTTTTCAAGTAAGGGATCATTGTACAGTCAGAAGTTATTTCATGTGCCTTATATATGTATATATGCCACATAAAATAACACTGTATTCAGTAATGGGCTGGATCAGTGAAGTATAATGCGGCACAGTGATCTCTCTGAGCTGGTTAGTAAAGCTATTTACAATTATATGGGTTGCTGAACACATATTCCTAACTGTGGTAGATACACACTGGTCAAACTTCAAATTGCTAAGTGCCTTTGTCACTATTTCTTTTATGATGGCACTTTTTTTTTTTTTTTACAATTTCACAATTTAGAATAACAATTTATGCATTTTTGCCAGGTCTCAGTATGCAAAATTTACTGACATTAAAGGTGAGGTCATTGCCACTATACCAGGTATGCATTTTTTTAGATCATCTCGAAGAAGCCTGCCATATTTTATTTACAGTCATCAGCACATTTGATTCTGAGAACAGTAATATGAAAATAAGTAGACTCAGTACAGAGCCCTGTGGAACAAAACTGGTTAGCTAATGCACTTATTTAATCTTAGCAGGAACTTGTTTCTGCTTTACAGCATATTAGTTTTGTGATTGCGCCAAATAGTTTCTTGTTAAATTTATCTACATATGTACGCATGCATGTATGTGTTACATGAACATGCTCATGAATGAAGAAATTAATATCTTGACTGCACTGATACTATCCTGAGTAGGTTTATTATAGTCATTGATTACAGTATGTATGTTATTTTTTGCACCATAGTTTCCATTGTTACAGTCTGAGAAGGATGATTTATTTGTCTTTCACTCAGGTTTTACATTGAAGTTAAAGATGATACTAGTATCGTTTGAGTTGTTAATGAAGGGGATAGCCGGGACTGTGGAGCAGAGGTTGGTATTTTCATTTATTTCTACACCTTGGAGTTTAGACTGGTAAGTCTCTCACTTTATAGGTTACATGGATATTATTTGGTAGATTCGAATAATATACTTACTACAATTGACATTTAGTGTTATATGAGCATTTTTCTTGGCTTCTGACTTTTAGGTATTCTTCCACAAACACTGAGATGTGAAAACCTATCCTATCAGATCTGCAATAATAAAAGGATGTCTATTCCGGAATTTGTGATGTGCATGTTGGAAACTGTACAAAGGTGTCCATAATGCTACAGATATCAACACATTTCAAGCAGCCAATAACTTCTAACTAGATTTCAGACTTGTACACAATTATTGGTTGCAAGATTGCTCGCATCACAGTTGCTTAAACATTAGTGCTATGCTAGTAGCTGCTCGTGTGTTGTTGCTTACGTTATATAACACAAAATGTATTGTTTGTTGCATACTCTCCTACAACAAACACAACTCTTTTCTTGCTATTGAACGTTGGCTCTATGAATCACAATTAATATTAAATCCGAATAAGACCCAGCTTATTATCTTTCCACCCACACGACACACTTTTCATAGCATTATATTCAACATCGCCACCATTAATAACACAGTCATATCTCCGTCACTCACACCAAACTACTAGGGGTTACTATTGACAACAACATGAAATTTGACTTACATATATCCAAATACCATCAAAAAAGTACTTGAGAAACTTGCCTTGCTATACAGGAACAAACAGTTCTTAATAGATTCCACCAGTGCCACTGTTGCACATACCCATCTGATTGCCACTCTTTTGTATGCCTCACCTATATTCATCAATCTCAGAAAATCCAACCTTTCCAAGCTGCATACATGTATGATAAAATTGCCAAATTTGCAACCAGTACACCTCACAGAACACACCACTGTATTCCCCTTAAAACACTTGATTGGCTGGAACTACCCAATCTTATTCTTTACAATCAACGTACACTAACCCCAAACTACTAAACTACCCTGAAAAAAAAACCCTTCTCTACAAAACCTACTTCACCCAAGCACCAAAACTAGAGTGCTGTGATCCGATCAAAAACTCCTATTATATGTGACCAAAGCCAATAATTCTGCAGGTATTTCTCTCTATAGCAACACAGCTGCCAACCAGTGGAACAAGTCCCCCCCACCAAGATCTCAGCCACAGTTTCTTCTGCCTACTTCAAAAAGGCCTTAAAATCTCACCTACAGCAATCTTGGCTCTGTAACTGAGACAACCCTGATTAATTTATTATATTTACTCTATTAAACCCCCCCCCAGTAATCTGCTACTCCCTCTAAGGTGCCGCTTTCCTTCTCTATCCTACTTTAATTACCCCGGCTTCCCACCTTCCCATGCTAACATTTTTAACATTCACAGCCTAAAATCCACCTTCAGCAACCTGACTCAGTTATTCGGAAAACCCTAATTAACCATTATACTACCTACTTCTTACTACCATCTCCCTTCTCATTAGTTCCCCACTAATAGACATCTTCCTTCTCCCCTCTTATTTCATTTTACCCTCACCCACCTGCCATATTCATTTGTATTTCCTCCTCAGCTTTTAATCCTGTGAATCTGCATAGCACACTAAATATGAAATTATTCATAATTTTGAAATATATACAAACTGCTATAAATCAAAAACAAAATAATGGATGTACATAAAGCTATCTTTTTCACTGTTAAAAACTATATTTGTATTTATGTTTGTTACTATGTATTCTGAAGAGAATTATGTAAACATAACTGACTGATAGAATACTTACTCACTGTAAATGGAGCTTTTCTCCCCAGGCCTCTGCTGAAAAAAGACCTGTGTCCAGTCAGACTTTCTTGGTAAACAAATGTAAAATAAATAAATAAAATAAATATTTCCTGAGCTTGTAGACTCACAGAGAAAGACTAAAGCAGATTTTCTTTGTCTGCTAGTGGTTATTCTATCTTTGAGTTGTAGAGACTCCAATATAACAATAATAAAGTAAAGCAGTCAGGGTAGAGTGGGGCAGGGGACTTGCTGTCCTGAAAAATGTATGTCTACCTTGTGCTGCCTTTACTTGATAACTAAACAAATATGTGTACATGTTTTTCACTGATTTGTGCACCTTGCTGACAGTTTTTTGCAGTTTGTGCAAGGTTAATGTGATACAAGGCATGTACTGTCAAGGAAGCATGGTAGATCCATTTCTGTTATGAACAAGATAAAGAAATAAATGAAGCAGTAGACAACTTCAGTAAGAAATGTTCACCCCTACATATACTACAAACAAGCACATATAGAAACACATACACACACACACACACACACACACACACACACACACACACACACACACGCACACGCACACACGCACACACACACACACACACACACACACACACACACACACACACACACACACACACACACACACACACACATACCCACAGGTTCATAGGTTCATACTAGGCTATCTGCCCTAGGGCATTTATAAGCCTAGCCAGAGTGTGTGTGGCTTCCGCCACCCCCTGGAATGATAATACTGTGCCCATTTAGGGTTTAGTTTACTGTGCCTCTGTCTAGCAGTGACACAGAGATGACCCCCGGGGTAAACCTACGATCTCCCATCCACTCGTCAAGATTTCTCTTGAAGAGAGTCAGTGAGGGGCTCTGCCTAACATGGACTGGGATTCTGTTCCAGAGTGTAGGGAGCCTCTGGGTTATGAATCTGTCTCTCCAGCATGTCCTATTTATTTCTGTGTTGAGGTTCAAGTCTCTCGCTCTCGTGGCTCTGGTGGATTTGGATTTTTTTAGGTGGAGCATGTCCATTAATTTTGGATTGGACATGGCCTTGTACGTCAGGCATAGATCACCTCTGAGTAGGCGGTATGCGACTGAATAGAGCTGGAGTTTCTTCAATCTGGCAGCATATGACATATGTTTGAGTCCCTTGATCCTCTTGGTGAGGTACTTCTGGGGTCTTTCCAACTGCTGCAGGTGCCGGGTAAGGTACATACCAAATGGGGCACAGTACTCAATCATGGGTCTGATAAGGGAAGAGTATAGGGGCACAATGACCTCTCTTGATCTAGATGTGAATCCTTTCATGATAAGGTGGGCAATATAGAAGGTCTTCCTAACCACCTTGGCAATGTGGGTGTCAAATGAGAGGTCACTGTCAACTTGCATCCCTAGGTCCCTGATTACTTCTTCCGTAATTAATGGATTACCACCTATGTGGTAATTTGTGGGTACTTTGTTTTTCCCAAAGGGTATAACTATACATTTTTTGGCGTTCAGTTTAAGGCCATGGCTCTGGCACCAGTTATCCGTTTCTGTGAGGCCTTTCTGAAGGATGCTAGTGTCCACTAGAGTATCAATTATGGTGCCCAGCTTACCATCATCTGCGAACTTTGTCAGCCACAATCCTCCTATGTTTGCTTGTACTTCTGAGAAATAAATGCCGAACAAGAGGGGTCCCAGGACCGAGCCCTGTGGGACACCACGTGTAACTGGCTTAGAGTCTGACATGGCTCCAGCAATTTGGACCTTGTGGGTTCTGTCCTTTAGCCAGTTTGCAACCCATCTTATGACATATGGGTTCACATTTAAGCTGGTGAGCTTGTCTATGATGCCCGAGTGGGGTATTGTGTCGAAGGCTTTTGCAAGGTCAAGGTAGGCTGTGTGAACTGCCTTACCCTCATCAATGGCCTTAGTGACTGTTTCAAAAAAGTCAACTAAGTTCAAAAGGCAGGATCTGCCCTTAATAAAGTCGAATTGGGTAGGATCAAGTGTCTGTAGGTCACCAGTGTCTTTGTTTATGAGTTCCATAATGATCCTCTCCATAGCTTTGCAGACCAGGCTCGTCAAGCTTATGGGGTGGTAATTTCCAGGGTCCGTAGAAGCACCTCCTTTGTGGAGTGGAGCCATGGTTGCTGTACGCCATTCTTTGGGTACGTATCCTGTAGTAAGGCTAAGATTAAACAGCAGCCTTATGTGCGAGTTTAGTTCCTCTTGGAGTTCATGTAGCACGCAACGAGTTTAGTTCCTCTTGGAGTTCATGTAGCACGCAACCTGGGACACCGTCTGGTTCCATTGATGCTGTGTTTTTAGCTTTGGAGAGGGCGGCTCTCACCTGGACATCTGTGATGTCAGGGAGGCTACATTCAGCTGGGATAGATATTTCTCCTTTTGGGGGGGGGGGGGATTTGCACTGAACCTGTCTGCCAGTATGTTGGCAATATCTATGGGTTTAGTGTATTTTTTGTCATTTTGAACTAACTCTGAGCATATCTGGGAGTTTCCACCCAGGTTTCTAACATAACTAAAGAAGGCCTTGTGATTATCTTTAGTGTCTTTTGCGATTTTTCTCTCAAAGTTGGCCTTGGATGATTTTATGAGTGATCGTAGTTTTTTGCTAGTACTGATCAGAGATGCCTTCCCTTTTTGGGATTTTGCTTTGTCCTGTAGTAGCTTCCTCCTCCTGTTGTAAAGTTTGTTTATGGCTGGGGTCCACCAGACAAGACGCCTGCCTTTGGGGGAAAGGGTCTTGGTTTTATTTGGGATTGCATGATCCATGCATTCTTGAAGGTGTCCGTAGAAGGCATTTATAAAGGATTCAGCAGTGTGGGCTGTGGTTTCCACTGGCCCAGGGGCCTTGAAGGATACCACTTCAGTCTTAAGAAATGTGAAGTCAGCTTTTGAGAAGTTCCTCACTGTGGTCTTTTGTGCTGGGGGTGGGGGCGGGATGTGGATTTCCAGTGAGATTAGTTTATGGTCTGATCTCACCAGTGAGGGGTATACTTCTGGTGTGGAGCATTGTGTCCCCATGTTTGTGATGATCAGATCTAGTATATTATCTCCTCTTGTGGGAGTGGTGACTAGTTGTCACACACACACACACACACACACACACACACACACACACACACACACACACACACACACACACACACACACACTTGCACATGTGCGCACACACTTCATATCCATATAATGTTCAGTTCTGTTTCAAGCATTACCATAAAATAAAATGTCATATATACAAGTACTTTCCATCCTTTTTATCCCCTTATCACATCCTTAATTTCTGCCTCTAGTGCCCATGTTATAATTTAAGGCTCTCCTCTGCCTTCCTCCCAATTGTGAAGCATTGTACAGCATTTAAAATATAGTGTTCCTTCATTAGACTTTTCCAAACTTACTGCATATTTATGTTTCCTCTAATGAACAATTCATGTACCACTCTGGAATATCCAGTGTATGCAAGGTCAAGTTGTTTGGTTTTGGTGAACAACTTAGCTCATGGGGATGCAGTGGACATTTAGGTTCTTCCCATTCAGTTTCATGTAACATGTCTGAATATCCCATGCATGTAAGTCACAAATTGTCCCTCTATGTAGATTGTTTGTTGCTGAGGTATACAGAGGACCATGACATAACTGACTGGATTAGGTACCAGTGTATAAAAAGAATAATATGCAGTTCACTCCTAATTAGGGCTCTGGTCTTTGGGCTAAGTTGGATGATGGTTGGGGGTATCACTACAGAGATCGAGGAGGGATACTGACATGTTGAAAGAGGGAAGATGGGAGACAAAATGAACAATGAAAAAAATGTTTGTTGTAGACAAAAGCCTACTAGGCCTTTATATAATCATCCTTGGAATTTGACAGCACCTTTCATGAAGTAGCTTGTAGGAGAGTGTTAGACATCTGATCATTTCTCCAGCATTGTCCCGTTTCTTCTTATCCCTTCTTTTTCATCTTTTACATATTATGTACTACAATGTCTTGCTTTCCATTGTGTTTGCTCTGCAGTGCCACTTATACAGATTTGAACAGGGGTAAATGCTATGTAAACCAAAAATAAGATGCTGTAAAGAAAACAGAGCTGCAACCAAAAGCAAACTCTTAAGTATTTTATTGAGCACTTTCATCACCGAGTGAGGATTTCATCAAAAAGAAATAACAAAACAGAGGCCAGCTTAAATATTTAAAAAAAATCACAATCAAAGAAAGTCTGATGACAACTTCTAAAGGACACATTATAAAAATAAAAAATAATGTTACAACAGTGGAAAAAGAAAAACACAACAGTAGAAAATCAGCTGTGTATATATTAGATATTTATAAAATGGTTGTTCTAGAAATTGCTAAAAAGATGAAATAATAAATAATTACAACCTTGCAGCACACATTTGCAGTACACTGCTGATACTAATATGTTCATTCAGCCCAGGAAAAATTCCAGATTTAACCTGAGTTGCCAATAAAGTTCTTTGTAATTTAAGTTGGTTTCCAAACTGCCATCCATTGCACTTGAGCGAACAATATTCAGAACAGTAAATAGAAATGTTCTA
The DNA here is from genome assembly GCF_019279795.1 of Protopterus annectens. Lineage (NCBI taxonomy): Eukaryota > Metazoa > Chordata > Ceratodontiformes > Protopteridae > Protopterus > Protopterus annectens. Next base: position 25,812,685 of record NC_056751.1, on the reverse strand, counting down.
AAAGTATTACACATCGTGGCATATTTACTTAATGCATTTCCAAGGTTACCCTTACAAATGCTATACAGATGTTTCAGCATCCTTCCTCTCAAACATGTTTCAGTTTTATCCATATAAATTGCATCGCAGGAAGCATGCCTGGATCAGTAAACCACAGGTTTCCTCATATAGTTGGACTTACCACATGACTTTGACTTTCACATTAATGTAAGGGTTTTGATGGCACCTACCACATCGAGTTGTACTAAACCCCTTTCTGTGGGAGCCTTCAGAACTAGAATGGTCAGATTCAAAATAGTTCTTTAGGTTTTTAATCTCTTAAAAACAAAACTGGGAGAAATGGCAAGCACTTCATTCATTCATTGGAACAACATTTGACAAAGCCATGGCACTTACCTTTACAACAGATGCAAAGTCAGTAAAGGATATTGTTATTAAACATTGGGGCATTTTTTTAGATGTTGAGGGAATGATCGAAGTTTTTGACACTTCTCCCAGTTTTGTTTTTAAGAGATCAAAAATAGAGATGTTATCGTACTTTTAATAAATTAATACATTTTATTGGAAATAACTTGGTTAGTGGCATTTTGTGGTAGTTCTGATGATGTCCTACAAAAGAAAGTAATAAACTACCTACTGAAGAGTTGAGCAAAATTCCATCTGTGTCACTAACTCTAATTTACTGGTGAAAGCTTTCAACTTGCTGTGTAAGATTTCTGGGGACAACATAATTTCTGTGGTTGGTTGTAATGCCACACAATACTTAAAACATAATGCCTAACTTTAAATAAAAATATTTTCAACATACATTCTCTCCTTTTTTATACTTGCAAAAAACATATAATATTAAACACAAACTCCTTAATACCTTATATTTCTTACCCCCATCCTCATTCTTTTATCCACAGTCACTTTTTTCCTTTTTTCTTATTTCATATTCATCTAATTTTACTACACAAAACTTTATTGCATCTAATCAGATATGCCAAATATATACAAACGATTCTTTATCTATTATATCCCACTTATTTTTTCAACTCCTATATAAAAATGTATGCAATCATTTGCATATTCATTTTTTTCATTATTGCTTTTATCTCTCATTCCTTTTAAGAACCAGTTTCAGATAATGTTTGTACTTCATCACTGACATTACTGGAAGTGTATTGATTATCATTTTCTACAAAAAATCTTCACATTCCTTCAGATGCCCAAACATTTTCCTATTTGTAATAGCTTCTTTAGTTTCACTTTCTATTGCCAAGGGTCAGGTGTCTAATAATTAAACATAGTGCTCAATAGTTTCTCCATTTTTCATCTCTCCTACACTTCCCGGATTGTATCAATTTGAAAATGGGTTCATACTTCATTCATAATATTTTTGTCACAAAATTTTTATTTATTTTTCTTAACATTCAGTATCCACAATAAATGCATTGGGCTCCAAAAATTGCTGGATTTATTAGCCTCACTCTCATTCTATATTTTGTATTCCATAAAAAGTTTCTTTTTTGCAGAATTTAATCTATAACCCAAAATGCAAGAAAAACAACTTCTAATAAATCATTTTCAAGCCTTCCTTGAAACATAAATACCTAAACAGCCAGGCTTTCTTGATAATACCAGATGTATTAAGTAAACTTTTCTGAACATAAAAGATGATTTCCATACAATAACTAAATCCTTTAAGTCTTATATTAAATCATTCCATTGTTTTTGTATAATCTATTTTCCAACAAAAGGCATAACATTTCAGTATCATGCTTATTAAAAATATATAGGTTCATAGGTTGGTACTAGGCTATCAGCCCTAGGGCCTATACAAGCCTAGCCATAACAATTCCCTGGCTATTTCTTCCCACATTATTTACTTCCCTGGACCCATGTCTAGCAGGGCAACTGACGTGATCCCCGGGGTGGATTTCCTTTCTCCCATCCAATCGTCAAGGTTCCTTTTGAAGAGTGCCAAAGAGGCACTCTGCTTGACACATATGGACAATCTATTCCAGAGTCTGGGGAGTCTCTGGGTCAGGAACCTATCCCTCCAGCATGTTTTGTTTATTGTGATGACAAGGTTTAGATCCCTGGAGCGTGTGGCTCTGAGGGATTGGCATTTCTTTAAGTGTAGCATGTCCAACAGCTCTGGGTTTGACATGGCCTTGTATGTTAAGCAGAGATCGCCTCTGAGTAGACGATATGCGACAGAGTATAGCTGGAGTTTTTTAAGGTGGTCAGCGTACGGCATCTACTTTAGGCCTGTGATTCTTTTAGTGAGGTATTTCTGCAGCCTTTCCAGTTGTCGAAGATGTCTTGAGAGGTACATACCAAACAGGGCACTATATTCTATAATGGGTCTAATGAGGGATGAGTACAGTGAGACAATGACCTCCTTTTTTCTGCATGAAAAGCCCTTAGTGATGAGGTGTGCCACATAGAAGGATTTCCTGACTGTTGTGGTGATGTGGTTATCGAAGGTGAGACCACTGTCCGCCTGTGTCCCTAAGTCTCTTATCACACTTTTGGTGTTTAGTGTACTACCACCTATATGGTAATTCACGGATACATGTTTTTTCCCAAAGGGGATAACTATACATTTCTTGGCATCGAGCTTGAGCCCATGGCTCTGGCACCAAGCATCTGTTTCTGTAAGGCCTTTTTGTAGAGTATCCACATCATTTGGGGATTCAATAATGGCTCCCAGTTTGCAGTCATCTGCAAACTTTGTTAGCCAGAGTCCCTTAGTGTTGGCCTGTACTTCAGAGAAGTAGATGCCAAACAAGAGTGGTCCCAGGACTGAACCCTGAGGTACTCCACTTGTCACTTGTCTGGAGATGGATTTGGAGTTGGCTACTTTTACAGTGTGAGTTCTATCAGTAAGTCAGTTAACAACCCATTGGGTGATGTAGGGATTAATGCCCAGCTTAGTAAGTTTATCTATGATTCCAGAGTGGGGGATGGTGTCAAAGGCCTTGGCAAGGTCTAGATAGGCTGCGTGGACCACCTTACCCTTGTCCATGGCTCTGGAGACTGATTCGAAGAAGTCAGTCAGGTTCAGGAGACAAGATCGGCCCTTCACAAACCCAAACTGGGTGGGGTCCAGTGTTTGAAGGTTGCCAATTTCTTTGTTTATAAGTTCCATGATAATACGCTCCATGGCCGTGCAGATATATCACTGATTTTCTTTGGTATTCCACATAGTTTATTTCTCAACTTCAATTTAATCCAACCATCCTCAGAAGAAACTCAAATATTTCATTATAACCCTTAGCCATACCGTGTTTTTAACTACTATAACATTATCATCTGCATAACACATCATTATAGGCAATTTCACTGTCACTGAAAATCAAATTTGCCACACATTTATTGTTTTGTAGTTTTCTATAACAACATTTATTACTAGACTAAAAAGGTTTGTGCTTATCGAGCATCCTCTGATGTACCACACTTTTAATTCAGTCTCTCTTCTTAACCATTTACTAATATCTCTGTTGTTGCATTTTTATAAATAACTTACAACATTACAATAAAGTTATCTTGAGTATTGCACTGTTTTATAATATTCTGTAACTGATTATGAAATATATCATATGCCTTTTTACTGTCACATAAAATCAGTTTACCTTTATTTTGATTTTGCACATTTTTTCTATTATTTACTTATCTGTAACCAGCACACCTCTGTTATCCTTTCCTTTTGTCCCTTATGCGCCATCACCAATTAATGTTTTATGACAGTTTTAAATCTTATTTTAAAAATCATCATGACTATTTTATAATCCACATTACATACTGATATGGGTAACCAGTTACTTAATAGTTTCATATCACCCTTCTACAAATAAATATAATGGGTCTATATTATAACATCGAATGCTCAAAATTTAGAATGTTATAATATTGACCCATTTCAGTCGAACAATCATAGCATCGAACACTCAGAAAATTTGCTGTTCCAAGAAACATACACACACACAACACAAGCACACCAAAACAACTGCAATCCACAAACAATTACTTAAAATCCTACATCTAACCCTACACTAAACTGTACACACACTACTATCTATCCACTAACCTTAACCCAAACCCTAACCCTATGGTCCGTAACTCTCACACACTCATCTCACCCGCGCCCTAACCCTAATTCACTTATCCCACCCCTAACCCTACAGTCTGTCACTATCGCACACTCACCTCACCCACACTATAACCCTAACTCACTTAACCTGCCCCTAACCCTAAAGACTGTCACTACCACACACTCACCTCTCCCGTGCCCTAACCCTAATGTCCCTAACTACCGCACACTCACCTTACCCCAGTCAGTTCACTCACTTACCTTAACCTGGTCCGTAACCATTGCACCACACTTACCTGAACCCAATCCATAACCTCCGTTCGCTCACTTCCCTAAACCCGGTCCATAACCATCACACCACAGTGCTGTAAATAGCAAAGCCATGGAACGGACCACCAAAATCTTACCCTAGGTAAAATTTTGATGTTCCGAGGCTTCACTATTGTCAGCTTTCACTCTAAAGGTTACAATATTATAACATTCGAAGTTTTAAAACTTCAATGTTATAATATAGACCCAATCTAATAATATTTAAATATTTCCCTTTATTTTATGTCTTGATGAACCCACTATTTTGTGAAAACATTTCAGTTACTCCTTGCTCATTTTTTCTATAACATGTAATTAATACCATCTTTTCATGGTACAGACTCAGTCCTTCCTCTCGCACTCTATCTATGCTGTTTTGAACTTCCTCAGTAGTTATTTCTCTGCTCGGTATACTCATTGTTTCTTTAGAAAATGTTAACTTCCAATTTGCATACTATACAATGTACATCTGTGAATACATAGCTTCAAAAATTAATTATACAGCTTAAATTAATTCTTTCTTACTGATAAACTATCAAACCTACTCATGGGTTCATAGATGTTTATATGTTATATGTTCATAGGTGTCTACTAACCAATAACCATTGTGGCCTTTACAAGCCTAGCCATGCAACCCAAATGTCTCTCATGAATTATTGAGCTTTAGAAGTTATTTTAAGGTATGTATGTTAGGTAGGTCATGATTTAACTACTACCTTTGCCTCAGAGACATAGGTGTTAGACTAGAGCTGAAATTCTGGTATCCTATCCACTGGTCCTTAGGATCATAGGATCATAAGAGATTACTAGGCTAATGGCCCTGGGGTCTTTACAAGCCTAGCCAAGAGTTTATCTCCAAAAAAGAAACCTCAATCAGCACCTGTTGCTCCGGTCACTGAGGGACACAGGTGGAACCCCCGGACAAATTTGTGGTTTCTCATCCATTCATCAAAGCTGCACTTGAAGAGGGTCAGCAATGTACTTTGTTTGATGTGTATGGGGAGTCTATTCCAAAGTTTGGGCAGTCTCTGAGAGACAAACCTGTCTCTCCTACAGATTTTGTTAATGTCACATATTAGATTTAGGCCTTTCCACCGGGTAATGTACGAGGAGTTAGACTTACAGATATGGAGCATCTCTACTTGAGCAGGGGCTGAAATTTCCTTGTAGACAAGACATGAAATTTAACTTACATATATCCAAATACCATCAAAAAAGTGCTAGAGAAAATTGCCTTGCTATACAGGAACAAACAGTTCTTAATAGATTCCACCAGTGCCACTGTTGCACATACCCATCTCATTGCCACTCTTTTGTATGCCTCACCTATATTCACCAATCTCAGAAAATCTGACTTTTCCAAGCTGCAAACATGCATAATAAAATTGCCAAATTTGCAACCAATACACCTCACAGAACACACCACTGCATTCCCCCTAAAACACTTGATTGGCTGGAACTACCCAATCTTATTCTTTACAATAAACGTACACTAACCCCAAACTACTAAACTACCCTGAAAAAAACCCTTCTCTACAAAACCTACTTCACCCAAGCACCAAAACTAGAGTGCTGCGATCAAATCAAAACCTCCAATTAGATGTGACCAAAGCCAATAATTCCGCAGGTATTTCCCTCTATAGCAACACAGTTGCCAACCAGTGGAACAAATCCCCCCTCCAAGATCTCAGCCACAACTTCCTCTGCCTACTTCAGAAAGGCCTTAAAAACTCACCTACAGCAATCTTAGCTCTGTAGCTGAGACAACCCTAATTATTTTTTTATATTTACTCTATTAACACCCCCTCCAGTACTCTGCTACCCCCTCTAAGGTGCTGCTTTCCTTCTCTATCCTAATTTAATTACCCCGGCTTCCCACCTTCCTATGCTAACATTTTTAACATCCACAGCCTAAAATCTACCTTCAGCAACCTGACTCTGTTATTCAGAAAACCCTAATTAATCATTATACTACCTAATTCTTACTACCATCTCCCTCTCTCTCTTCTCATTAGTTCCCCACTAATAGACGTCTTCCTTCTCCCCTTGTCTTTCATTTTACCCTCACCCACCTGCCATATTCATTTCTATTTTCTCCTCAGCTTTTAATCATGTAAATCTGCATACCATACTAAATATGAAATTATTCATAATTTTGAAGTATATACAAACTGCTATAAATCAAAAACAAAATACTGGATGCACATATAGCTATCTTATTCACTGTTAAAAACTATGTATGTTTGTTACTATGTATTCTGAAGTGCATTATGTAAACATAACTGACTGATAGAATACTTCCTCACTGTAGTTAGAGCTTTTCTCCCCAGGCCTCTGCTGAAAAAAGACCTGTGTCCAGTCGGACTTTCTTGGTAAACAAATGTAAAATAAATAAATAAATTAAATATTTCCTGAGCTTGTAGACTCACAGGGAAAGACTGAAGCAGATTTTCTTTGTCTGCTAGTGGTTATTCTATCTTTGAGTTGTCGAGACTTCAATATAACAATAATAAAGTAAAGAGGTCAGAGTAGAGTGGGGCAGGGGACTTGCTGTCCTGAAAAATGGATGTTCTACCTTGTGCTGCATTTACTTGATAACTAAACAAGCATGTGTACATGTTTTTCACTGATTTGTGCACTTTGCTTGCAGTTTTGTGCGGTTTGTGCAAGGTGAATGTGATACAAGGCATGTACTGTCAAGGAAGCATGGTAGATCCATTTCTGTTATGAACAAGATAAAGAAATAAATGAAGCAGTAGACAACTTTAGCAAGAAATGTTCACCCCTATGTATACTACAAACAAGCACACATAGAAACACATATACACACACAAACACACACACACACACACACACACACACACACACACACACACACACACACACACACACACACACACACGCATGCCCACATACGCACAAACATACACACACACACACACACACTTGCACATGTGTGCACACACTTCATAGCCATATAATTTTCAGTTATTTTTCAAACATTACCATAAAATAAAATGTGATATATACAAGTACTTTCCATCCTTTTTATCCCCTTATCACATCCTTAATTTCTACCTCCAGTGCCCATGTTATAATTTAAGGCTCTTCTCTGCCTTCCTCCCCATTGTGAAACATTGTACACCATTTAAAAGATAGTGTTCTTTCATTAGACATTTCCAAACATACTGCATATTTATGTTTCCTCTAATGAACAATTCATGTACCACTCTGGAATATCCAGTGTATGCAAGGTAAAGTTGCTTGGTTTTGTTGCACAACTTGCCAGCTCATGGGGATGCACTGGACACTTAGGTTCTTCCCATTCAGTTTCATGTAACATGTCTGAATATCCCATGCATGTAAGTCATAAATTAACCATCTATGTAGATTGTGTGTTGCTGAGGTATACAGAGGACCTTGACATAGCTGACTGGATGAGGTACCAGTGTATAAAAAGAATAATATGAAATTTCTCTCCTAATTAGGGCTCTGGTCTTTGGGCTAAGTTGGATGATGGTTGGGGGTATCACTATGGAGACTTTGAAGGGATACTGACATGTGTTGAAAGAGGGAAGATGGGGGACAAAATGAATAATGAAAAAAATATTTGTTGTAGACAGTAGCCTCCCAGGCCTTTATATAATCATCCTTGGAATTTGACAGCACCTTTCATGAAGTAGTTTGTAGGAGAGTGTTAGACATCTGACCATTTCTCCAGCATTGTCCAGTTTCTCCTTATCCCTTCTTTTTCACCTTTTAAATATTATGCACTACAATGTCTTGCTTTCCATTCTGTTTGCTCTGCAATGCCACTTATACAGATTTGAACAGGGGTAAATGCTATATAAACCAAAAATAAAATGCTGAAAAGAAAACAGAGATGCAACCAAAAGCAAACTGATAATTATTTTATTGAGCCCTTTCATCACCGAGTGAGGATTTCATCAAAAAGAAATAATAAAAGAGAGGCCATCTTAAATACTAAAAAAAATCATAATCAAATAAAGTCTGCTGACAACTTCTTAAGGACACATTACAAAAATAAAAAATAATGTTACAACAGTGGAAAAAGAAAAAAACAACAGTAGAAAATCAACTATCTATATATCAGATATGTATGAAATGTTTGTTCTAGAAATTGCTAAAAAGATGATATAATAAATAATTACAACCTTGCAGTACACATTTTTAGTTCACTGCTGATATTAATATGTTCATTCAGCCCAGGTAAAATTCCAGATTTAACCTGAGTTGCCAATAAAGTTCTTTGTAATTTAAGCTGGTTTCCAAACTGTCATCCATTGCACTTGAGCAAAGATTATTCAGAACAGTAAAGAGAATTTTTCTAAAAGTATTACACGTCATGGCATATTTACTTAATGCATCCTTCCTCTCAAACATGTTTCAGTTTTATCCATATAAATTGCATCACAGGAAGCATGACTGGATCAATAACCGACAAGTTTACTCATACAGTTGGACGTACCACATTACCTTGACTTTCACATTAATGTAAAGGTTTTGATGGCACCTACCACATCGAGTTGTACTAAACCCCTTTCTGTGTCAGCCTTCAGAACTAGAATGGTCAGATTCAAAATAGTTCTTTGGTTTTTAATCTCTTAAAAACAAAACTGGGAGAAATGGCAAGCACTTCATTCATTCATTGGAACAACATTTGACAAAGCCATGGCACTTCCTATACAACAGATGCAAAGTCAGTAAAGAATATTGTTATTAAACATTGGGGCATTTTTTTAGATGTTGAGGGAATGATTGAAGTTTTTGACACTTCTCCCAGTTTTCTTTTGAAGAGATCAAAAATAGAGATGTTACCGTACTTTTAATAAATTAATACATTTTATTGGCAATAACTTGGTTAGTGGTGTTTTGTTGTAGTTCTGATTATGTCATATTGAAGAAAGCAATAAACTACCTAATGAAGAGTTTAGCAAAATTCCATCTGTGTCACTAATTCTAATTTACTGGTGAAAGCTTTCAACTTGGTGTGTAAGATTTCTGGAGACAACGTAATTTCTGTGGTTGCTTTTAATACCACACAAAACTTAAAAACATAATGTCTAACTTTAAATAAAAATATTTTCAACATGCGTTCTCCACTTTTTTATATTTGCAAAAAACATATAATATTAAACACAAACTTCTTAATACCTTATATTTCTTATCCCCCCATCCCCATCCTTTCATCCACAGTCACTTTTTTCCTTTTTTCTTATTTCATATTCATCTAATTTTTACTACACAAAACTTTATTGCATCTAATCAGATATGCCAAATATATACAAACAATTCTTTATCTATTATATCCCACTTATTTTTTCAACTCCTGTATAAAAATGTATGCAATCATTTGCATATTCATTTTTTTCATTATTGCTTTTATCTCTCATTCCTTTTAAGAACCAGTTTCGGATAATGTTTGTACTTCATCACTGACATTACTGGAAGTGTATTGATTATCATTTTCTACAAAAAATCTTCACATTCCTTAAGATGCCCAAACATTTTCCTATTTGTAATAGCTTCTTTAGTTTCACTTTCTATGTCCTGCCAAGGGTCAGGTGTCTAATAATTAAACATAGTGCTCAATAGTTTCTCCATTTTTCATCTCTCCTACACTTCCCGGATTGTATCAATTTGAAAATGGGTTTATATTTCATTTATAATATTTTTGTCACAAAATTTTTTATTTATTTTTCTTAACATTCAGTGTCCAAAATAAATGCATTGAGCTCCAAAAATTGCTGGATTTATTAACCTCACACCCATTCTATCTTTTGTATTCCATACAATGTTTCTTTTTACAGAATTTAATCTATAACCCCAAAATGCAGGAAAAACAACTTCTAATAGATCATTTTCAAGCCTTCCTAAAAACATAAATACCTAAATAGCCAGGCTTTCCTGATAATACCAGATGTATTAAGTAAACTTTTCTGAACATAAAAGTTATATGATTTCCATACAATAATTAAATTATTTAAGTCTTATATTAAATAATTCCGTTGTTTTTGTATAATCTGTTTTCCAACAAAAGGCATAACATTTCAGTATCATGCTTATTAAAAATATATATCACTGATTTTCTTTAGTATTCCACATAGTTTCTTCCTCAACTTCAATTTAATCCAACCATCCTCAAAACACTCAAATATTTTATTATAACCCTTCCCCATACCTTGTTTTTAACTACTATAACAGTATCATCTGCATAACATATTATTATAGGCAATTTTACTGTTACGGAAAATCAAATTTGCTACACATTTATTGTTTTGTAGTTTTCTATAACAACATTTATTACTAGACTAAAAATGTTTGTGCTTATCAAGCATCATCTGATGTACCACACTTTTAATTCAGTCTCTCTTCTTAACCATTTATTAATATCTCTGTTGTTGCATTTTTATAAATAACTTACAAAATAACAATAAAGTTATCTTGAGTATTGCACTGTTTTATAATATTCTGTAACTGATTATGACATATATCATATACCTTTTTACTGTCACATAAAATCTGTTTACCTTTATTTTGATTTTGTACATTTTTTCTATTATTTACTTATCTGTAACCAGCATACCTCTGCTATCCTTTCCTTTTATCCCTTATGCGCTATCACCAATTAATGTTTTATGACAGTTTTAAATCTTATTTTAAAAATCATCATGACTATTTTATAATCCACATTACATACTGATAAGGGTAACCAGTTACTTAATAGTTTCTTATCACCCTTCTACAAATAAATCTAATAATATTTAAACATTTCCCTTTATTTTATGCCTTGAGTCACCATTTTGTGAAAACATTTCAGTTACTCCTTGCTCATTTTTTTCTATAACATGTAATTAATACCATATTTTCATGGTACAGACTCAGTCCTTCCTCTCGTACTCTATCTATGCTGTTTTAAACTTCCTCAATAGTTATTTCTCTGCTCAGTATACCCATTGTTTCTTTAGAAAATTTTAACTGCCAATTTGCATACTATACAATGTAATCTGTGAATACATAGCATCAAAAAGGAATTATACAGTTTTAATTATTCTTTCTAACTGATAAACTATCACACCTACTCATGGGGTCATAGATGTTTATATATTCATAGGTGTATACTAGCCAATAACCATTGTGGCCTTTACAAGCCTAGCCATGCAACCCAAATGTCTCTCATGAATTATTGAGTTTTAGAAGTTATTTTAAGGTACTTATGTTAAGTAGGGCATGATTTAACTAATGTCTCAGCCTCTGTCCATCAGAGACAGAGGTTTTAGACTAGGGCTGAAATTCTGGTATCCTATCCACTGGTCCATAGGATCATAGGATCATAGGAGATTACTAGGCTAATGGCCCTGGGGTCTTTATAAGCCTAGCCAAGAGTTTATCTCCAAAAAAGAAACCTCAATCAGCACATGTTGCCCCTGTCACTGAGGGACACATGTGGAACCCCTGGGTTTCTCATCCATTCATCAAAGCTGCGCTTGAAGAGGGTCAGCCATGTACTTTGTTTGATATGTATGGGGAGTCTATTCCTGAGACTCGGCAGCCTCTGGAAGACAAACCTGTCTCTCCAGCAGGTTTTGTTAATGTCACATATTAGATTTAGGTCTTTCCACCAGGTAATGTGCGAGGAGTTAGACTTACAGATATGCAGCATCTCTAGTAGGGCAGGGTTTGAAATTGTCTTGTAGGCGAGACACAGATCACCTCTGAGCAATCTGTACAATACCAAGTAGAGTCATAATGATTTGAGCCTGTCCACATAGGACAGTTGTTGGAAGACATGGATTCTCTTAGTGAGGTATTTCTCTGGCCTTTCCAGTTGGTGCAGGTGTTTATAGAGGTACATACCAAACAGGGCATTGTACTCAATTATTGGCCTAATGAGGGAGGAGTACACAGTGGTAATAACCTCCTTTTTTCTGGATTCAATATATTTACTTATGAGTTGAATTAAGCAAAAGATTTTTTCTTACCACTACTGCTACATGATGGGTGAATGTGAGATTGTTGTCAACCTGTGTACTCAGGTCTCTCACCACAGGTTGTGTGCTTAGGAGTAGACGTTGATGTAGCAGTCAGTAGGGGCCATGTTTTTGCCAAATGGTATGATAATGCATTTTTTGCCATTAGCTTAAATCCATGAGTTTGGCACCAGTCATTTGTTGCTGCGAGATCTTCTTGTAGTATATTAACATCATTTGGGGAGTCAATGACAGCACCCAGCTTAGAGTCATCCACAAACTTGGTTAGCTACAGGCCTTTTTTCTTTGCCTGGACCTCTGAGAAGTAGATGACAAAACAGTAGGGGTCCCAGGACAGATCCCATGGGAGCACCACTAGTGACAGGTCTGCTGTTGGAGGTGGAGGCACCTATTTTGACTTTGTTGGTCCTATCAGTGAGCCAGTTGGCTACCGACCTGATGAGATAGGGATTTACACCACTTTTTGATGATGGCCGAGTGGGAGATTGTGTCAAAGGCTTTGGCCAAGTCAATGTAAGCTGTATGCCCTGACTTTTCCTCATTCAGTGCCTAAGTGACAGTCTCAAAAAAGTCAACCAGGTTCAACAGGCAAGATCTGCTCTTGATGAATCCAAACTGGGTGGGGTCAAGCACTTGGAGATTGCCTATGTCCTTGTTTAGGAGGTCCAAAATAATATGCTCCCTGGCCTTACAGATCACACTTGTCAACCTAATGGGGCAATAGTTTCCTGGGTCAGTAGTGGCACCACCTTTGTGCAAAGGGATAACAATGGCAGTTCTCCACTCTGCAGGAATGAAGTCTGTACTTAGGCTATGGTTGAATATGGTGCTTAATGGCAAGGATAGTTCTTGATGGAGACGGTGCAGAGTACAGCCTGGAATACTATCAGGTCCCATGGAAGCTGTGTTCTTTGCCTTGGATAGGGCCTTTAACACTTGATCTACAGAGATGTGAGCTGCGGGACAAGAATCAGGGATGTCGAATGGGCTTTCAGGGGGATCAGCAGTGAGGTTTGCACTGAACCTATCTGCTAGTAGGTTGGCTATGTCAACAGTATTAATGTAAGTGGTTCTGTTATGGACTAATTTGGAAGAAACCTGGGCTTTGGTATGGAGGTTCCTGATGTAACTGAAAAAGGCTTTGTGGTTAGCCTTTGTTTTGGAGGCTAGTTTTGATTAATAATTGGCTTTGGAGGTTTTCAGTAGTGATCTAATTTGATGTTGAGGCTAAGGAGGGAGTTTTTCCAATTGGGAATTTGTGCCAAGTTACGCTTAAATGGGTTTAGGGAAGGGTTTTGCTTCACATGTACAGGAAGCCTGTTCCAGAAAATAATAATTCTCTGAGACACGTACCTATCCCTCCTATTTATATCATTAGCAAAATTTAAGTCCTTAGGTCTAGTAATTCTGATGCTGTTCATTTTGCAGATATGCAAAAGGTCCATCAGAGCAGCGTCCAAGGATTCTTTGTATGAAAGACATAGATCACCTCTCAACAGTCAGTAGATAACACAGTACAAAGATAAGGCTTTGAGATAATCTGCATGGACATTTTGTTTATGCTCTGTATTCATCACCTCTCAACAGTCAGTAGGTAACACAGTATAAAGATAAGGTTTTGAGATGATCTGCATGGATCATTTTGTTTATGCTCTGTATTCCTTTTGTGGGGAACCTTTGTGGACATTTCAGTTGTTGTGTGTGCCTGTCAGGTATATACTGAAGGGGGAGTCATACTCATTCTTAATGATGGGTCAGATGTGGGCCTAATAAAGTGGCACAATGACCATCTTGGACCTGAATGTCATTCCCTTACTTATAAGTTGAGTAACATATAATGAGTTTCTTATTACCTTTGACTCGTGTTGGTTGAAAGCCATGTTTCTATATACATGTGTCCCCAAGTCCCCGACTACTAGATCTACTCTTAGGGGCATTATAGTCAAGGATGGGTCTGATGAGTCTACTCTTAGGGGCATTATAGTCAAGGATTGGTCTGATGAGTCTACTTTTAGGGACATTATAGTCAAGGATGGGTCTGATGAGTCTACTCTTAGGGGCATTATAGTCAAGGATGGGTCTGATAAGTCTACTCTTAGGGGCATTATAGTCAAGGATGGGTCTGATGAGGGTGGAATAAAATGGCATGATGACCTCTATGGATCTGGATGTCATGCCTTTACCTATGGGTTTCTTACCACCTTAGACATGTGGTAGTCAAAAGCCAGGTTATTATCTACATGCATCCCCAAGTCCCTGACTACTACGCCTACTCATATGGTGTTTTATAAATCAGATAATTTCCTGGTATGGATGACTTCACAAAAGGTATTATTATGCATTTCTTAGCATTGAGTTTTAAGGTTTAGCTTTGGCACCAGTCGTCTGTCTGTGTTAGACATAACTGCAAGATGTTTGTTCCTTGGGTTGATTCAATGACTGTACTTAGTTTGCAATCATCTGCAAACTTGGTCAGCCAGAGGCCCTTGACATTGGTATTGACTTCCAAGAAGTACATACCAAACAGGAGCAGACCCAACATGGAGCCATGAGGGGTTTCACTGGTACCAGGCACCTTAGTGCAGGTGGTTTCCAAATCCTATCTTCTTTGGTTCTATCTATGAGTCAGTTTGCTATCCAGTGCATTACATAGGGGCTTATGCCTAGTTTTATGAGTTTATTAACAATATCTCAGTGAGAAGTTGTATAAAATGCCTTAGCCAGGTGAAAGCAGTCAGTGTGTACCTTTTTAGACTAATCCATTGCCTTGGTGATGTTCTCAGACAAGTCCACCAGGTTTACATACACACATACATACATAACATAAAATATTTGAAGCACAGGCATTAATGCTCTTCTAACCTGCCAATATACCAGAACAGTTATTTCCATAATAACTGACCAGGCTGTTCTTAAAAATATCTAAACTAATGCTTGCTTTAATGTAATTTGATAGTCTGTTTCGTGCATCAGCTACTGTCTTAGAAAACCAATTAATAGACGTCTCATTCTTATAGAATTGTATACACAGGTTGTCTGATGATTCTCTACTACTTTTTGATAACCCCAAACATACCCAGAGATAGTTGTCTACAAATGCCCTATATACCTGAATATGATCTCTTCTTAAATATCTATAAGATACACTGTACAAGTTCAGATATTTTAGTATTTCATAACAGCTTACATTTTCACATCCACAGATGCCCTTGGCATATTTCCACTGTACTCTTTACAGGTTATTCACACTTGTTTTCTCATAAGGTTTCCATATTATTATTGCATACTCAAGTTTAGGTCTCATGTAATTAACAATAACTTCATAATTTCTGATTTTCTAGACTTTAAAAATCTTTTTATAGAACTTATAGTTCTATAACTATCATTAACCAATTGGTTGATATGATTATCAAAACTCAAAACTGGATCTACCCATATACCCAGGTCCTTAAATGAATCTACAGTTTCAATCACTGTGTGCTGTATTAAACCTTTCCATTTATGTCTCCCAAATCTCATATGCTTCAATTTTCATGTATTTATCAGTGTATTATTCTCCTGTGCCAAAATGGTAAATTTAGTCAAGTTCTTTTGCAGACATGCCCTATCTGTAACACATGTAGTCAGTTTACCCAGTTTCGAGTCATCTGCATACTGACTGTAGAACACCTCAGATGAAAAAGAGGGGACAGAAAGATACAATCATATATAAACAAGTAAGGGCCTAGGCCAGAGCCCTCTGGGACACCTTAGGTGCTGGAACCATAGGGTGAGAGTGGATGAGTACCCTCCCACTTTTAGAGCTGCAGGTTGACAGTTAAAACAACAAAACAAAAACTTCTTTACTCTGTAGTGCAAGTGTCTTCTCCTTTAAGGAGGACCTTGTATGTGTCATATGTATGCACGCCAGCACAGATGTAAATACATTCTGCACTCATGTGTGGAATTTAAGCTAGCAGTTCTGTCAAGAGAGAAGGTACATGTGTATGTGCGTGTGTGGCCGTTCGGTTGAGAAAGAAGGTAAGTCGTGTGTGTGTGTGTGTGTGTGTGTGTGTGTGTGTGTGTGTGTGTGTGTGTGTGTGTGTGTGTGTGTGCGTGCGCGCGTGTGTGTTTCTATCATTAAACACTAATTCAGACAAATTGCCATTCATAGTATTTTAAACATTTTTACTGCCCCCAGAGATCAGTCTGAATAAGAAAAAAAGCTAACATTCTTAAATGAATGCTACCGTGTAATAAATTAATTAATTGCCTTTAAAACAACTGCTAACATCGGAAGTGATAGGGATTGACTATATGAAGCAGCGATGTGGATGCCCTCTGCCTATTAAACTCCATTTGCAGACAAATAGCCATTTGTTAGCTTCTGTTCATTTAAAATAGAATCTCCCATCTTTTGAATCTGCACATGAGTTTAGGAAATGTGGAAATAGAGGGTCGTAATGGTCTTGGAATACATCTTATTGCATACTAACCAGTTTTAGTAAATCTGCATTGGTGTTATGAAATGAACACTTGGATTAAGTTACTGTAACCTTTCTAATGCTGTCATTAGCATAGCCTAGACAAATGCATTTTTGGATTTTTTTTTTTGATACACTGATGTTTATACAAGTTAGTGCTACAAAGCAAGGGAGATGCAAAACTTCTCCATCGATCAACACTATTCTTTCTCTGTGTAGCAAGCAAGCCGGGAGCCAGAGTTTATGTAACTTATTTAGTACAGTGAGGTAAACATAACAAGTAATTAACATACTTTAGTAATGGCCAGCATTTGTTGTATTAAAATATTGACTACAGAGAGGCGGGTGTCCACTGCAAGTTATAATAGACTCCCTCTTATCTGGCCTCTCTTTAATTGGCCTCCTCTTTAACCGGTCATCAAATTTCTGCCATAGCCCTAGCAAAAGACAGCAGAAAAGAACAACACTCCGACTCCTCTGGGCTAAATAATGACAGACATTTGAGTTTTAGACTTCATATTCATTAGGAAAATGTATACTGACACAAATCCTATTATTCTAGCAGATTTATAATCTATAAATGCTATTTTGTATGCATTTTCTGATTAACCAGCCTTTCGTTTATCCAGCCTAAGGTCCGTTCCGAGCGAGACTGGATAATAGGGCGTGTACTGTACTGAATTTATCATTTTAAGTATTTTCTAAACCAAGACATTATGAATGGTCTCAGGACAACAGGTATATTATAGGAATTAGACACAGATGAGTAAACAGGAGAAGGAGCATGTTAAACAAAATAAGCATGTCATACTTTTTGAATCCCATCACTTCAAAAATGTAGACAGAATGGATCTGGCGTAGAAAAGAGTAGCCAAAGAGATGCATGGTCTTCATAAGAAATCCTGTGAATAAAGAGAGTAAATGCACTGGTTGTGTAGTATTATATAAAGGAGAGCTGTAGTTTGGTAGAAAATAAGTGCTGTGGGGGGATTGGGGCACAGTCTAGAGGTTTACGTTCCAAGAGTGTTTTGAAATGTTACTTTCATAGCATTTTTTCAGGGGAAAAATATAAAATTAAAAAAATGCAAAAAAAAAAGGGGGTCAGAAGTTAAGATGTTTTTAGAGGAGGTGGTGACAGTTGAAATATAAAGACATGGTGGGCCTATGTCCCAGCTTCCCTGATGAAATGGTGTTTTCAGGTGTAGCAGCAGTCTAGCACTTTCAAGTAGGGGAACAGTTTTGGGGTTCAACTAGAGAATCAAGGTTGTGAGTTGCTAACAAGATTCCATCTGAGGTTGTGGGGTTAATTTCCTCAGAATCTGTTTGATTACTGTGTGAAACTGGACAAGTTGCTTAACCAGTCACTGTTTGTGGATCTCTTGTGAAAGTTATCCAACCTGGTTAGCAAAAATAAGTAACTAAATAAATAAATAAAGGAAAATACAAGCTCTTGATTAAATAGGTTTGGCAATTTGTGGATCATGGAGGTATAGAGCAATGTGTGGGGCATGGTCTTTTTGTTGCTAGATTCCATAATTCTGTGTAATCAGTAGTGTGTGTATAATAAATGTGTGTGTGTGTGTGTGTGTGTGTGTGTGTGTGTGTGTGTGTGTGTGTGTGTGTGTGTGTGTGTGTGTGTGTGTGTGATGCTATGAGAGACAGTAAGTATGAATAAATTGGAAATAAACTCTTAGATAACTTGATGGACTGCCAGCTTGGCTCATAGGATGCAAGAGAACAAAACAGGGGAGGCTACATCTAGAAAGGCACCATTCAGCAGTAGAGTCCCCCAGGGTTCAGTGCTGAGACTTTTCCTGTTTGACTTCTACTTCTCAGAAGTAAAAGTTAATACCAAAGGGCTTTGGCTGACTAAGTTTGAGATGACTGCAAGCTAGGAGGAGTTATTGACTCCCCAAATGAATTAACCTTCATGCAGGAAGGTTTTTCCTAAACAGTAATTGGTGCCAGAATCATGAATTAAAAATACATTATCATATCCTTTGGGAAGTCGTCCACCCCAGGAAACTACCAAACAGACAATACCCTCCTGAGAGTTGACCCAGCTGTTTGGCATTTGGGAACTTGTATAGACAGTGACCTAACTTTCGACCAGCTTGTGTCATAAGATAGTCTTTATGTATTGCACAGCTTATGAATAAATTGATTGTGACTACATCTAGATATGTTATTGTCCCCCGTTAGATCATTTTGTATAATGCCCACTTTGGCATGTATCTGTTTAAACACATACAAAACTGGAATGCCCACAGAGATACCTTACTAAAAAGATACAAGTCCTAAACAATAGGCCTTGCATGGACCACCTCAAAGCTTTATCACTATATTTGGTATTCTACAGAATGCTAATAGGTGACCTGTGTCTGGCATGCGAGTCATCCTCCGACCCAATACTGATGGACATACTGAACCAGCAAGTCAAATGGTATCAAAAATACTCATTCCAGATATCTAAACAGAATACACCCCAGGATTGCCCTCATGCCAGTAATGGATAGAGGCAGTTCCTAAATGCTGCATCCCTTACACAGGTCCCCTCCAATTATCTATGGTATGATCACAGTTATTCTCACTAGGACTAATATACAATTATTAGCCATGAGATGTGGAAAATGGGTGGTGAATTTTTATTGCCTCTTTATTGCTTGCATATGTAAATGTGTTATTGCTTTTTGGAAGTTTAACACTGATGAAGGCATGGAGTTGCTGAAACCAGTCTGTTCTTTAACAAAATAAAAGGTTTTGCTGATCAGAAGTGCTGGCTGCTGTTTTTTGTATGTACATCTCTCACGTACTGTATTTGTTTCTTTAAGGATTAAATGGTCATCAATGAATATGAAACAATTGCTACATTGTCTGAGTATGCCCTTATCCACCAAACTGGCTGTGGAGATATTGAGAAAGTGCATATCCATTATGATAGGTTATTTACTAGTTGACTTACAATTGGGTTACATCTTATTACCACTAGATAGAAAATCCTCAGTCCTCAGTGCACAGCAGTGTATTTTAAATAGCTTATAGAAGTGTGATTATTCAATAAAAGTACTTAGGTTTGGTTGGATGGCACCAGATGCAAGATAAACACTTCTGAGGCAAAGGCAATGACACCAAGCACTGTTGAACTCTATGGAAATGAGCCAATAAAACAACCACATTCAGGGGTCTCTAGTGTGTTTCCAAGCTCAGATAGACCAGGATACTACCTACTGCCACTATATGGAAAATCAGCTTTGTATTAGTGTAGTACCTTGCAAGCTTTTCTGCAAATATGTGGACATGGTCTTAGCGATTGACAGGTGAAAGGGCCATGTTGTCATATGGGAAACATGCATGATTGACAGCCATGCAGATACAGCATGAATATTCATTGTCTATTCGTATTTTACCCTTTTCCTCAATGTAGTGCAATCTCGGAGTTGGTATATTGAATTTCGGGGGAGGGGGTGCAGGAAGGCTTGCACGCCTGGAAAATCAAAGGAAAAAAAAATAATATACCAACTCCGAGATCGTACTACATTGAGGAAAAGGGTAAACTACAAATAGACAATGAATATTCATGCTGCCATCATTATGAATATTATTTAAGTTTACTAAGATGTCAACGACTGTTGGGCGGTGGGTGGAGTTTAGGCAGGACTTGCTACTGCACATCTTGTGAGATACTACACTAATACAAAGCCGGAAAATCCTCAGTTCTCTTAATATAAACATATGGAAAAGAGCTTGCTGGAATGTAAAACTACACTAATTTATCCAACAACTAGCTAGATAATGAATTCAGAGCAAATAAATCAGTAGAATGGACAACGAGAGGCAAAATGCACTTTTTTTCAAAATAAGCACAATGAAAGGCAAAAAACTCAGTATATCAACAGCAGTATAGAAAGGGAGGAGCTTTCAAAGCTCAATTTACAGTAGGGGCACAGATTAACATGCATTCAGTTTTAAAAACAGAGCAAGGAATGGGAGAGTGGGTGGGAAAAATCACCTTCAGGGATTCAGCACTGCTTATGTTTTTTGCAGGCCATGAGTCAGAGAGGATAAAGCCACATATATACCTCTGTACTTAAGTATCACTCAAGAAACAAAATAACTAATGAAAAAAACAGGTGAAATGTGAAACCTAGGTAGTTAAAGTGCCTATCTGCCACATAGAACAAAATCACCAGATTTCTCAAAACACAAAACAAAATGCAACAAGAACAAGTTATATTGAAAGCGACTCTATCAGTGTAAACAACTACACTTTAGGCACAAAGAAATTAGGTTACTTTCCTCATTTCTTTGTTTCAAATCACCAACAAGGAGTCATCACTGCCTGAAGTTGTTCCAGGCCTTGAGTCTAATCAGTGAAGACAAGGCTATAAATATACTCTGTTTAAGTATCACTCAAGATGCAAATAACCAATGGAAAAAAAAAAACAAGTAAAATGTGAAGACTAGACTAACGACCACTGGGGCCATTATAAGCCTCAATATGCTACCAAAATGTATCCCACAAGTTATTGTGCCTTAGACATTATTTTAAGGGATGTATGTTAATTAGGGCATGATTTAATAGCTGTCCCTGTCCATTCTGTGTCTCCATTAGCATTTCATTATATAATTTGCTTGTTTACTAAATATTAACTTCTTCTTTTCTACCCTTAACAGTATATATTATTGTTTTGCCTTAATAACCTCTGTTTTATATTTGATTCATTCAACATAAATACATTTTTGTCATATCGTTGCCTTCTCTTTATTACCTCCTATAACTTCCTGTAATTTTTGATATTTTACCCATAAATTTCATTTACACTCATATGCCACATTCTACAATAGCATACATAGTTTTATATTCTCTTTTATAATCAATTCACCAAAAATAACCAGTTCAAATAAAAAATATCTCAGTTTAAATTTTATATAAATAACACATGCCTTTCATCTTGTAACACCTGTTAATTATTAGCAGTTGCCATTTAATCTCTTGAATCCATTGCCTTCTTCAATAATAAACTGTTTGTATCAAAAACAACCTATAGTGCTACATGAACAGAAAATCCACAAAGCAAAGTGTTAGTATTAGCTTCCTTTAATCTCTCTGAAAATATAAAAAATCAATTACTGTCCTTGCGTTACATTGTGAAAAGGATTATTTGCATACTTTAACTTCTCTCCTTTGCTTGTTTTTTCTTCTCCTTCTATCACAAGTAAAGTCTCCCAAAATCACTATATTCATGCTATAATTCAAAAATATTTTTTTAATTCTTGAAAAAGGTTTCTTTAATTCCTGATGTAAATGTATATTTTTTCTTATTATCTGTCCTTTAATACAACAACCTAATATCAATAACCTTCCAACACAAACAACAGTAACTTCATGTACAGTAATATAATTCACCTTATACAATATTATGATTTCGGGGCATGGATCATTGTGCTTATGGTATTCCTTCTCCATACTTGCTTTAAGTGTTCTTTTTGATTGATTTTATTTAAACGTGTATCTAACAAGCATATCATGTCATATTTTAACTGTTTACACCATTGTGCCACAGTAGATTTTCTGCTTGCATTCCTTTTACAGTTTACATTAAGGAAAAGGAGAGAAAAATGTATCCTTTACCTTTTTTATATCAGTCTGTCTTTCAAGCTGTATGTTTCTTGTTCTTTCGGTTACTCTATTAGCTATAGTAATATCATTCATTCTGCTTGTTTTATGTACATGCAAAAAAAAAAAAAAAATATATATATATATATATATATATATACACACACACACACACACACACACACACACACACACGCATGTGTGTGTGTGTGTGTGTGTGTGTGTGTGTGTGTGTGTGTGTGTGTGTGTGTGTGTGTGTTTGTTTCTGTGTCTATTTTTTCATTTTTTTTTAATTTTTAACATCATTTTCCCTACAACCACACACTTTTCCACTTTCTCTTTCATCTACAGAAACATTTATTCCCCTCTCATCACCATAAAATACTTCTTCACTAATTAATTTCACTGTCGCTTCTTCTTCTCTAATACATAAAACAATAAGGCTTGGGGTTTCGTTCAGATGCTTTAATACATACAAACACATCAGGATGGATAGCAGCATCTCTAAATCCAAACAAACTAGTTAACAGACAGAGCTTACATACATACATGCTTACATCTCAACAGCTAACTACAAAATAGCAGTCAGACTTGCACGTGCTCAGTATTTATACACTTGCACAAGCCCTTGGATAGCTTCTTCACCGTATATACACACATATTGAGCTACATTCCCTTACACAATTTGTTCTATATTTTCATTTTCTTTAATACAGTCACACCCCCAATGTTTATTAGATTTGCAATACCTTCAATATGGCTTAAATGTTTTAGCTGTATGGCCTACATGTCTACACATATTATGTCACCTTTTTGTACATTCATTAAACAAATTATCCTTATGCAGCAAAAAGAACATTTTAGGCTGACTTGAATATCTAACAGTTCTTTTGATTTAGTTAGGCATACTCACACATGAAATATATTTCACAATGTTTCATTTTCTTGCAATGTGAACCATATTTTCCATACTCCAGCCCAACTTTTATTTTCATCATATAATTTGTCCATAGAGTGGACAGACTGACATATAGCTAGAAAACAGTTCTTAATTTCTTTTTGTTCTAGGTTATCATATGTAAAATAAGCTGTTACTCTATTTTTCAAAACTGTGATAATTGCCTGAAGCACATATTTATTCTAAGGATACTCCTGCTTCTTTGAGTCAATTGCATACATAAATTTGTCCATTAATTCAAATATATCAAAAATCTCTTTACAAAACTGCTCCTTTCTAAAATTAACTAAGGAGTAAATTTGTAATATGTTAAATCTTAATGGCTCAGTTATTTTGTCATGAATAACATACCTGTCAACTGTCAAATATTTTTTGAATTAACCTTTACTATACAATATATTTTCTGCTTAATATTCTGCAATGTTCTCTAACAGCAACCACCGATTCCTGTGTTCTCTTTATAGGCACTTCCTTTCCTACTTCCTGTGACTATGACTGTGCTGATGTTTATAGTTCACCTTCCCACTGTGCAACATCTTCTATACTTTTGGTTCCCCCTTCTCCACTTTCCAGGACAATTCAACAGCTTGCTACCATGGAATAGCATCACTATTGTCAGGTTCATCTTCACTCATTAATCAATATAAAATAGAGTCTTTCAAGCCTCCTTCTGCAAGTACTGTATCCAATGACTCCTGTCTTCTCTCTCCTCTCCTTAGCAACTACCTTAGCAATAGGCAAGTATACTGACTCCTTCCCAACCATAACTGCTGTATCCAACATGTGTTCTACAGATTGCTTTCTGCTCTGCTGTGAAGTGCAACACATCTTGTGCTCTTCCTCCATCATTTCATTCTTCTTGCCTCCCACTTGCTCACAATCAGGAAAAACTAGTTTCCTGGACAAATTCCTCCTGGTTAGTATAAATATCACCTCATATTTCATCTGAAATGAGGACATTGACCTAGCGGGATTGACCTAGCAGGATTAACCCAGTCAACAAAGAGTAAATAAATAAAATAAAATAAAATTGTCTTTGAATCGATAATTTATATGATGCATTTAAGTGAGAACAGTGAACATATTTCTGAAAGCAACAAGCTGATCTATAGTACTGTGTTCATTCTTACTTTACTTTCACTTTCATCAGAGGGTTACACAAGAAAATGATTGCCTTTTGGGGGGTAGGAAGGCAGGCTGTGTGTGAAAGCAGAGAGCAGTTGTAATTCTTGAATGATCATTGATATGGCTTGCTGGGGGTAGTGCATAGGTCAATGAGCAATAGGCTGAAATACATTATAAAGGCCATAAAGCCTTCCACTTTCTTTAGAATTAGAAGTGTACACAAAATACAGATAACTTTTCAGGGAGGGGCAGATTATGTGTAAAACCAAATAGCATTTACATGATCACTGTGAAACAATCATTGATGTTTGTAGGGGAAGTGATTTTGTGTCTATGAAGAATAACTTAAAATGCATTGATGTGGTCATTATTTCTTTTACTTTCATCATAATAAAACATAAGAGGTGTACAAAAAACACAGAGATCTTTTGCATAGAGGGGTAAGGAGAGATGATGTGTGGGAAAGCACAGGGCAGTTAAATAATCTATGTTGAATAATCGAGATGGCTCATGGGAAGGAACGTGCATTTATATGACTGATGCAGCAAGCTAAAGTACATTACTATGGCCATTACCTTTACATGATTATTCAAAGTCAAATATGGGATAATCTCTAAGAAAAAGACACATTCTACTGGGACAGTATGTTTGTTCATGTGTGTAAAATGTTGAGTAATCCCAGAGAGTGAATGGCTGACTCAGTTGAATTTTGATCTTGTGTGTATTTTGAATTTGAGTATCTTGTTATAAATTCCACAGTGTTTTATGGCAAACTATTGCAAGGGACTTGGCATACAGCCCTATACACAACTACAAAATGCATTTCATAAGACTTTTGGTGTCACAGTTTTCATTATATGTCATGTCTGCTCTGTGATATATGACCTCTGACCAGTAAGAATGGTGAGACTAATGTTCAGAATAGATGCACACTAAACTGTAACTACTTCAGACTTAAACAAAAATATTTATATATCTTCAGAAGAAATATTATTTGTATTTTCAGTTGCAATGTGAAATATGATTAAATTCAGCAGTAAGATCCATGAAATATTGAAAAGCAAAAAATCAGTCTTAGGTGAAGTTTTTATCTAAGCACCTTTGTTACTGCCTGGGCATTTCATAATGAAGTCTTGAAGGTGGACTGACATTGCCTTTTTACATATAGATACAAATTCAGGGGGTCATGTTTTCACAGTCACATTCAGACATTTTGCATTATATACAGTTTTCATTTGGGTGATGTGCATAAATTATCTCCTGGGTACAGAATACAGCATTGGTCAAGAATACATCCTTACTAAGCTGTCACTACAACAGAAGTAAAAATGTAATGACATTCACCAGAAAATAATTTTAATTGTAACATATCATAACTCAGATACCTTAACTTCTTCTTCTTCTTCTTGCTTGTTTTTTGGCTTTTCCCGGTTAGGGGTCACCACAGCAGATCATCTGTCTGCTCATGATTGACAGTGGAGTTTTACAGTGTCGAGTTGCCAGCCCGGCGCCCAACCTTCCACAGAAGGCACACACACACACATGAGGTCAAATTCAGCATTGAGCTGTACTGGAATGCTTAGGAGTACATCAGCATTCTTATAGGGTCATAGGTAAGTACTAGGCTACCTGCCCTTGCAGGCCATTAAAAGCCTATCCAGTTTCCCTTTTTGTGCTTGAATTAACATATCCCATTGATTAGAGACTGGCCTTACCCATCCCATGGTTGACAATTATATATTACCCCAATGAGAATAACTGGGATTATACCATAGTTAACTGAAGGTAACCCATGCATGGGATAAAGCATTTAGAAGCTGCCTTTGTCCATCAGTAATACAAGGACATTCCTGGGGAAAAATTTATATTTCTCATACAAAGATCTAAGTTGTGCACGAATATGGACAGGGATGAATTTTGTTTTATGTGAATGCCTATTCTACAGCAGTGGTATCCTCTGTGAGATATACCCATCCCTCCAAACCATTCTATTGATGTTGCAGAAGAAGTTAGATCCCTAGACTGAGTATTTCTGAAGCCATTTGACTTGCTGATGTGCAGTAAATCCATCAGTAATGGATGGACTTTGAGATGGTCCATGTAAAGCATGTTGTTTAGGCCTTATATCCTTTTAGTAAGGTATCTCTGTGGGTGTTCCAGTTGTTGTATGTGTCTGGACAGATACATGCCAAAGGGGGCATTATATTCAATGATTTGTTTACTGAGGGCTGAGTAAAGGGTGACAATGACATCCCTAGACCTAGACATATTCCTTTTGCTGCAATATAGAAGTTTGTCTTACAGCAATAGACATACATTGGTCATAAGTTAGGTCACTCTCCACATGCATAACAAAATCGCTAACAATTGAGTCAACTCTTATGGGTATATTGTAAATGTGGTAGTTCCCTGGGGTAGATGACTTCCCAAAGGATACAATAATGCATTTTTGGCATTTAGTTTGAGTCCATGATTTTGGTACCAGTTACTTGGTACAAAGCATCCTGCAGGATGGCTAAGCCATTTCAGGATTCAGTGACTGCTCCTAGCTTGCAGTTATCTTCAAACTTACTCTTATTCTTATGTGCGTTTTCTTTATGATGACCATATTCTTGCTGCCTGAAAGGTTCATAATCAAATGTCACAAGGGCTTGACATATTTATAGCCATTTGTACATAGATACTAAACGAGGGACTTCAGGGTTATTCACTTTTACAGGCCGACACTTTCTGTTATATTAGGTTTCTATTGGGAATGATGTATGTAACATTTTCTCAGTTTTAGAAATAGAGCATTGGTCTAGAATATGTGATTACCAAATTTTCTCTACATTAGAAGTTAAGATCACACATATTTCATCAGAAATATATATATATATTTTTAGTAGTAACATGTTATGTCTCAAACTGAATAATTTGAAACAGCTGAATCAAGGATATTCAAATGTGTGACAAATCAACCAAGTGAGGATACTTTACTTCTGTAGGAAACACATAGAGAAGTGCTTTTTTAAAGTACATTATCCCACTCTGTATGCCAGCCACCTAGTTGATCACCCCTCTTAGGTTCAAGGCCATTTATTCCCTAGAGCTGAGAGAATTCCTCTTCAGATTTGCTAAGGTAAAAGCTGGCTAGAGAGGCCATAATTCAGGCAAGCAATGAAACTAACGTCTGTAGCACATTGCAAAGCACTTAATTTCAACTTATTTTCTTGAAGTTTTGTAAGGTAATCTTCTATGTTCCAGCAGGTGTGCTGGGGTTACATTCTTGAAGCTCAGTAAATAACATACAGTTCTGTATAAATCATATCAATATTCACAAATGAAACAGAATTATTTACAAAAATTACAGATAGCTGGGCTGGCAGTGTCACACCTGGCACCCATGTCCTCTATGGAGACTGGTAGCTTATACATGCCGGGCTCTCAATGCCCTATTTGGATATAGGATATCATTATTCTTTTGGGAAAACTTGACTAGGCTTAGAAAGTCCCCCCCCCCCACCAAGTCATTAGCTTAGTAACAATCTAGGAATCTATAAGATTTTAAATGACAGCAACTACCAGAGAAAATAAGCCAGTAGAAGAGAGGAAGGAAGGAAAGTAGCTCTTCCTTAGTAAACAGAAAGATAACTTAAATAGATTGATATTCAGGGTTTGGAGTATGATGTGTATTTTTTGTTAGCCCCAAGCCAGTGCCAGTGGGGGGATTTTATCATAACTTTGAAATAATCAGATATTTTTCAGTTGGTCTTTTTGTGCCTACCGACAGAAGACATATAGCCCAAAAAGCCAGATTTATGTATCGTTAAACACCAGACACAATGACATCTGTAGGATTAAGTCAGGTGATGTCTGAACTGGGCTACAATGCATGTGAAAAGAGTATCTGCTGCATTCCAACATTAGTCAGTTCAGTATTTAGTTTCTGTTATGACTCTTCATGTCACAACTTATCAAGGAACCAACTTGCTGAGTGCAACTGGTCAAAAACACAATCAAAAACTTACATGTAAGCAGTTTTGTAAGGGAGCAAGCCTCCCCTGCATTTGAGCAAGCTTTCACACTTCCGAATGTGTAAATGCCAACTCCTTTTTCACACAAATACAAAGAAGGGATTAAGCGATTTTCTATGGAAAAGTGATTGTGGAGTGGTGGTTGGCAAGTTAGAACCTCAATGAGTTTGCTTTCAACAAGCAGTAGAGCAATGCAGCATTTAAAAAAAAGATACTTTGAATAACTTTTTGGATATTCCAAAATTTGGGAAAAAAAGGAAAAAATACAGTTAGTAAGATATCTGCATTTGTAAATGCTAAGCCCATAACCTGCAAAAGTTTAAGTGAAAACATAACAAATGCAAGTATAT
>NC_056751.1:25776254-25781254 GCF_019279795.1 Protopterus annectens | reverse complement strand
AATAACGGTACTCAGTCATGAAAAATTAGGCTCAGTGGCATAAGCTTTGAATGCCATTAAGCCATTTATTCTACTTTACTGTCAAGCAACAATACCTGTGAGTAAAAAATCTCAGTTTTGTCTTCTTTCCCCTAATCACTGATCTCCCTACCTCTATCCTGTCCTTCAAATGTGTCGCTGCATTATATGAATCTTTGTAGAGGAAAAAGAGCCAACAACTGCCTCACGTAATAGCTACATGGAATAAAAGTAACAAGTAAAAAATTGTGATCACCAAAGGGAATAAAATGTTGCCAGTAAGTAACATAATAAAAATGATAAAATTTTGCATGGCTTAAATATGTTTTTGTGTTTAATGGGTTATGACACTTTCTGTGTGCTTTTCTCAACCACTTGAACTAGATATCAGCTGGCAGAAGCCACAAATTTGAAGTCAGGGATTATAAAATAAAATAACTTCATTTCAGGTGTGTTAGAAATTCAATGCAAACAGACTGAAGCAAGTGGCTTTATATTTTCTTTGTTGTAGATGGATGACAGGTCAGCTGTTGCTACCTTATAAAGCTGCAAGTCGTGATTATGTTCTAAACAGAACAGTATCATAGAGAATCCAACATGATATTAAGGTAAGAGATAGTAAAACAATTATGACAGGGGACCCTCAGAACTATCAGAAGAACTTGATTACAAAAGGATAATTCAGGGCTGGAACAATTTATCAATTGGGAGTAGATGTGCACCAACTCTGTTGAATTTAAAGGGAAGCTTAAACAACTGTATGAAAGAAGGGGATAATGGATGCCAAGCTCAAGTGGGCAAAATATAGCTATGTTCTGAGCCTGTATTTAATACTATGTCATTTTAAGCATGTAATTTCTTCCTTCTCTGAACTAGCAGTAACTGCGTCTATGGCATCTGTGATTACCGTGCCCTGGCCCAGCAATCAAGGAACATCAATCTTCACCACTAACACCAGGGAGGTCATCTCATAGAAGAAGAAAGGATAACTAATACACACAGTAAAGTACAATTTCCCTTAAGTGCACACAGAGATCACATTCAGTCTGGGGATGGCTGCTCCCTTGCTCACCAGGTCCCTAATAAGACTCCCCACTGGCACAGTTATAGGGTCCAGGTCTCAGCCTAACTGGGCAAGCTAGAACCTCCAGTACCCTCTCTGTCCAACCAGTGCTTCATGTCCCTGCCAGGTAATTGAAACAACACACACACACTTTGAGATAAGTATTTATACAACTTCACAGACACTCCTGGGAAAGGCTGACACAGATTCTCCAGCTGTGCCCCTTTACCCAGACTATACAGTAGTAATTCCTGCCACCACCCAGTTAATAATATCAGCTACTAGAAGGCCCTTAAAAGGGCGTCCAATTATTACTGTGCAATATTAATATCCAATGGTAGTTTGACTAAACAGTCTCAAGGCTTAATTTGGAGTGACTTAGATAGTAAACTCTATAAATATGCAATGTATTCTAGAGCTTATCTCTACACAAAGTAGCCACAGGTAGACGGTTTTAAAAATATTTAATAATAAATAATTCAAACACAAGACAAAACTACTACACCACAGGGATATCTAAGAGTTCAGAGATCACATAGAAACTTAAAATAATACAGTAGGACAGGTCTGATTTCAAAGAAAAATGCCTGATTAATCTTTACTAGCTTTAACTATTCCTACAAGAAATCACAGTGCTAGAAACTTACATGTGAGCATAAGAAGAGTGCTGGTAAGTTGGATATCAAGATCAAAATA
Source organism: Protopterus annectens (assembly GCF_019279795.1). Classification (NCBI taxonomy): domain Eukaryota; kingdom Metazoa; phylum Chordata; order Ceratodontiformes; family Protopteridae; genus Protopterus; species Protopterus annectens. The sequence goes on along the minus strand of NC_056751.1, from coordinate 25,779,477 downwards.
CCTTTTTTGCCAGTCTCTCTCTGAGACACAGTTTATAAAACATCACTAACAAACACATCTCTGGGTCCTCCCCAGATTACATAATTCTGAGTTAGTTTCCATTACACCATTTCTTTGACATTTAACCTGGAGTTCCCAGGCTAATAGAAACTGCATTACCTGCACAGGAGAATAGAACACTAAAAGGCATTTCACATGTACACTCTAGCAATTAGTCCTTAGTTAACACAATAGACAGAATGTCTTCAGCCAGCCTGACCGAAACCAACTTTAAAGATCAAAGAATGTCATGAAATCATTTAAATTTCAAAAAACACATTTGAAAGGCTTGACTTAGTTTTTCTTTACAGCAAGGGGGCAATGTTGTAACAATCTTGAAGTTCACATTTTAAGTGTTTTTCTTTCATTTAAAAACACACGCCTGTATTTTACATTTATTTATACAAATGATAGAATTATGTATTAAATTCTATTTGACTAGGCTGGCAGCCTTCGCCTGTCTTTGTCCAATCTTCACAGCATCCATGCCACATTTTCTTTAACAAATGCAGCTTTTCATTTTGGAGAGTCACCACTGACTTCAGATTTCCTGCATCTCATATTGCTCCATTCTCTCTATGGCCACCACAGTCTGGGTGCATAAAGTAAATGAGTTTCATTATAAGGTGCAACCCATAACTCCAGATGAGAGGACCTAGTGGACATACAGTTATGAATGCTTTTGTGACCAGGGACAGGAGCCGATAATGTAGAAGCCATCATACTGCAGACAGCTGGATTTTTACTATAACCCTTTTGATTGCCCAGTATGCTGGGTAATACCATGTAAGTGGGTGTGCAATGATACCACAAGGGAGCCTCCTCCACCTATGGGGTGACATGCCCCTTCTTTTGCCTATCCAACTAACAACTCAGCAACCACAGATTGCCATGCTCTGATTTCACCACTGGGATTCATGTTCTGGGCACACCCTATACATCCACATACCCCCGAAAGAATTGAACAGGCCTTGCCTCATTGTTTCTCTTTCTCCATTATTGTTTCCTCCAGGACTTCAGCCACAAATCAAAATGGGCTTCATCCCAATATATCATAGAATTGAATTAAAATGCTGCTTTTAGTATTCTAATGATATAAGGCAAATATGTGTAGTGCAAAGGTCAGGTATCATTAATAATACTAGGAAATGGTGTATTACAGTGAAACAAAATGCAGCATTCACAAACACATCATAAGAGGATTCATTCTAAGAAGCATAATTATAAGGGAGAATAACAGGAAAATTCTAAGGAACTGATGACTGCATAATAGAGAAACAGATGATAAACAAGGATGGACGCAATCATATGCTGCATCTGCTATTTCCATCATACCAGGCAATGTTTAGGAACTTGTTCTTATTCAGAGTACCACCTGGCACTTTTATCACTGGAATTACTGCAGCAACAGTACTGGGATGTCAGACTACATGAATGAGGGCAAACAGTGACCAGCATGGCATTCATTCATTCTGCAGCATCACAGGCTCACTCCTGTTCTGTACATGTCACCTGTTCTGCCACTATGTGACCAGCACAAAATCAAATTAATGCACCTTGTTGTCAAGCTTCAGACTTCCTTGTTATCCATATAGCATTGAGGCAGAGAAATATCTAAAGCCTATGAAAGATAGCCTGAAATATTAGCTCTTGCCACATTCTGGGCATATAGTAGCCCTCAGCAGCAGTGTGTCAGGCCTTATTACTTATATGTACAGCTCTGAAGGTACGGCGCTTCTTCATCTAGCAAGTAACTGCATAAATGGCATGCTGCAGGCCACAGAGAGTGGGGTTTGAACCAAGTACCCTCTGTTCATAAGGCCTTGTAGTATAGTGAAGACACAGCAGATGATTCTGTGTGTCAGTGATAATGCAACATATTTACATGTGTTAAGGATATGTCTTTTCTACAAAAGATAGCTATCAATAAAAAGAAGTTCAAAACAGAATAAAAACCTAAAGAAAAAATACAGGCTTCCTCTGCTTATTGTTTAGTTAACATAAAACTCCAATAAAAAAAAGAGTTTAGTCTATTTAGAGTTAGCTGATATAACAAACTGATTAGAAGTTGATCGGTATAATTAAAATTTGCTTGACTTTCGTACTTGCACCTATCTTATTCACTCCATCACACACACACACACACACACACACACACACACACACACACACATATGCATACATACCTGCTAGATAATCATGTTCTCACCAGTATTATGAGGGGTACTGGAACTAGCAACAGTGCTTAGACTGCATCCACTTACAGCAAAGCTGGTCACTAGCTCAGTTATCTCCATCCGTGTTTATTGCAGTCTGCAGCACTTATTTCAAAAGGCTGACATTGATCGACACCTTCTATTAAGGGCCATCCAGAGCAGCTGGATTGAACAGATACATTAAATAAAACATTTATTGCTTTCCATTGCTTTTCCTGTGAAATATCACTGCTAAATAGCTTCTGCCATCAGATGCAGTTAGGTACAAGGTTTTAATTTGAGGGACTGCTCTATAACACTGAACAATTGACACTGGCCTTTGTTTCCCCTACAGTAATGATTGTGTACCTCCCAGAGAATTGATGGGCTGTCTGAGGAGGGGGCTTTGTTGTTCTGTTATACATAGTGGGCTTGTCAGTGGTTCACAGCATAGACAGGAGAGAATGTCAAGTGATGTGTCTTATCTCAGAATGCTGTAATTTAGCTGCTGTTAGGCCTTGCCTGGAAACGAGATAAGGGCAACCTTACAAGCTCTGGGAAGGGAGGCTTAGGCAGACAACAATGGCAGAGCTGTCAGCCACATATTACAACTCTTTCTAGTGCCAAGGAGATATATGCTCACCAAGTGGTGAATTACAAGCATGAAAAAAGGCCCCGAATGTTCATCTAATAATGATGTATTTGTAACAGGATTATGCCGCCCAGTGGTGGGCCTTCTTTATCTTGGTGCTAAATGACGGGGCAGCTGTGTACTCTGGCATTGTGTCATGTTCCTTCCTTTGTGTGCTGAATATTAATTCTTTATTGAAGCAATTAAATGTGTGCTTAATGGCAAGGAGCCTGCAGAATGAATGTACAACTGAATTAGCAGTTATGATGGGGCACATTACAAGATGAACTAAATGCAATTACTGGAGGCATTTCTTTCCTCAAGTCAAACCTTGGTACATGACATGACTTAATTATAG